>NC_086322.1:221494101-221797737 GCF_036172605.1 Pelobates fuscus
AGCTCGACTCCAATGGATAGAAATAGCAAAAAGGGTCTATGCAAACTATACTTCATTCACGCTCGTTCTTGCTTCGTTATTTTAATTCGTTTAAATAGCCCTTGTCCTTTTTTTTTTTTACAACATGAAATACACTAACACTGTGTGAAGTTAATAATCAGGGGGATTTTGCGTAGCTATAGCATCGCCCAAAAGTTAAATAGGCAGTGAAGGAGAAACCAAAGGGGAAAAAACCCTAGTCCTTTAAATTTATTTTTAATAAATTTCTGCAGAAACATTTACTTTTTTGTTACCCCTATTATATACAAAAAAAAAAACACAACATTTATGCTTCGATATTGGTATTTCAGAAGAAAACCTGGAAGAGCAGATCTATGAGCTAAGAATGTGGTTGTGTTATACGCGATTGTGTTGGCTCCAAGAAGTAATGCTGAACATTCTTAAGGGATGTATCCGCCATATCAGTTTAGTAATCCCTATAGGCTTTTTAAACACAACTGCCTTTCATAAAGGTTTTAAGATGACCTTCAACTCATGTACGTCCATTCTCTGAGTAGCAAAAATTGCAACCATTCCACTTTCCGTCACCTTTCCTGGAACAAGGTGAAGGCAGGCTAAAATAAATGGGGAGAGGTTATGGTGCGGGATACAAAAAAGATATAAGTAGGGTTGAAGGGAGAAACACTACTTGGAAGTGATAAAGGAGAGAGAAAAAAGATTTGGATAGAGGAAAAAAAACATGTATAGCTTGGGAAACAGGGAGAGAAATGTCAGGGCTGGGATAGACTGAGATGCTTATGTATAGCGGTGTGATGAAGAGAGACAGGTGGATCACCAACCTAAACAGTTTATGCAATATGTGTGCGAAGGACTCTATGTGCAGAAAAATTGGGAATGACGTTGTGCAATGTTATTGTGTGCAGTGTCAGTGTCACTATCAGAGTTTGTAGTGAATGCCAGTGTTTACGCACGTGTACAATACCAGTATGTGTTTTGTTTGTCCTTTTCTTATCTTTACAAAGTTATTAGAAGCAGAGACAATGTTCAGGTGCACACCTGCATTCAGACACTTCAAACCATATAAAAAAAAAATATCTGCAATACCAGTATGTGTTTGTCTTTTTCTGTGTGCACAATGTCAGGATGTATGTAACTGTTTCAGTGTGAATGCAATGGCAGTATGTTAATTACACCACTTTTATAGCCCCCACCATCTACAGCTTCCCCCATTTACAGCCCCCTCTTTTCAATGAGTAGTGAGACCCCCTTATCTTTACAAAGTTATTAGAAGCAGAGACAATGTTCAGGTGCACACCTGCACTCAGACACTTCAAGCCATATACAAAAAGAAAATCTGCATTTAAAGACACAGTCACTGCATATAAATACACACAATAATTCACACAAGTTTTGACTACTAACCCTGAATCAAACAATCTCCCATTCATGTAAATACAGGACTGCAGTACATACAGGAACTACACAAATACAGTTTAGCACCATGATACTGCCAACAACTACAATCCTGCTTTCACAAACCATGACACTATACAAAACACACCCTTATATTCAGACACACATTATGAAGCTATCTACAAATACACTTGCATTCACAAATTTGCAGTAATCATAAAAATGTCTTGTACTTACTCCAAAGGGACAGGGACACATATAAGTTTCTAATATTTTTGAAACTCATGAAAAGGGTTGCACCCGCAGTGTGTGTAATGCATAGTCTGCATTATTGCCTACTGTCTAATTGCTAAATTGTAGGATTCTTCATTCTCTAATTGCTTAATCTAACACACCTTATTTTGAAAGTTCTTTTTCAAATCAGCTATTTTGGCCGACAATTTGCAATTCAATTCTCAATTCAATACATATGTTGTCAGTTATGAAGGTTACTTGTTTGGCATAATATTACATTGATAATAATTCAGTGCCTGTATGTCTGTCTGTCTGTCTAGTAATCAATTTACCGTATATAGCACATAAACAGAGCAAGACTTACTCAAAATAATTGCCATCACGTACAAGTAAAAATAATAATTATGTCAAAACAATTTGAATTAACATGATGTGTGCATAGACAAAACTGCCACAAATCCTGTTCTTATTGAGAGCAGTTATTCTCTCTAGATATATTGAACGTGATTGATGATGGCTGTCGTATACACTGTCAAACGAGATAAATTATTTGGTTTATTGGGCTTGAAGATTGGAAAACAAACACGCTTGCAATTCTCGGGATGATGTAGACAAGAGAAAACACAGGTTATTATAAAACAATACATTTTTAGAGATAGGCAGTATCTATATTCCACACCCAAGTTCTTTAGAGGGCTGGAAATATATTATGGCAGTATATTTAACTGGATAAATGCATATATATATATACAAAAAAAAAAGTAATGCAAAAAACAAATGTGCTGTTATTTCAAAAAACGTAATGAACGTTTTATTTAACAGCATTTAATGGATGTGTTGAGATGTATATTTTAGCCAAGCTACAGCAGTTATGATGCTTGTAGGGTCCCTTTAAATGAAACGTTATGCCTAATGACTCAGGAAAGGTTATAACAGCAAAAGTTAAATATCCCCTATGGTATCTTAGGGTGATATACTTGTGTTCTCAGCAGAAAATCCCCGCCATTTCAGTCAGCATACATTAGTGAATGTGTTTTATTGTTTTGTTTTGTGTTGATTTGCAAGGGTGGTGAGCAAGCATATGTCTACAGCAGACAAAAGAGGCTGTAGAATCATTTCGGAAATTGAATGAATCAAATACATTATGATATATGCTTAACTGAATATATGACCCGTTCAGGGTCATGTTCTGTTGACTTGTTATTAGACCATAACTTAGATCATTATAGGATTGTAAAATGAAATGCCATAAGGCAAACCATTTAGCCTCGTCACCACGTTTACAAAACACTTCGGGCATTTGATCTATTGGAACCCTGCTTTAAGCTTTGTATATATGATTTGCTCTGTACTAAATTAATGTCATGATAATGTTAAATTGTCTCAGTGAATACAGTGAATCATTTTAGCAGTTACTCTAAGGGAACATTCTTCTAACAGCTTCTGTCAAGAGATTATTTACTGAAAAGAGAAGGTGACACATACTGGGAAAAAAACAAAACAACAACAGCCCTGGAAGCACCTCTTCCAATTCCTCACCAGCAACTAACTATAAATCCTTGTGGGAATAAGATGTGGGCAAAGTACTTGATATGGATGGGATACATTGGGAGGATACATTGGTTTTCCTTTAGAAGTAATATTATAAAATGCTAAAGAAAGAGTAAATCACCCCAGCCCAGTTATAACACACTGAAAGTCTAATTCACACTTATGTTTGAGTGTCTGTGGGGAAAATCTGTTCGAAGGCTTTAACATTTACAGAAACTAGTTGGGCCGACTCCCTGGGCTTTATTGCTGCTTAAATAGTTTGAGGTGTTTATCAGTCTAAAAACCAAATTCATATCTAAAGCCACAATGGTGGATAGATGAACACTTGTCCTTGGTCAGGGATCAGCGATCTATGGCACGTGTGCCATTCATGGTACTCGAGGTGCCATTGCGCGGCACTTAAGACTGCCAGAGACAAACAGGCTCTCGCCTATCAGGAGTCACAGTGGGACTTCAGATATTTTCAGATATTGAGGACATTGCATTGCAGCACTTAGAGGAAGTGATATCAGATCAGTATGTGTGTCTGAATGGGTCAGTATGTGCTGCATAGATCCGTGTATGTGTCTGAATGAGTTAGTATGTGCTACATAGATCAGTGTGTGTGTGTGTGTGTGTGTGCATGGTTCAGTGTGTGTGTCTACATGGGACACATGCAATACCATAAGCAGCCCCACACATTAAACACACAATGTGACATGTAATCCAGACACACAATTACACAAGCAGCTGCCATACACAGCCCACATTCATAGATATCAAACACAATACCACAAAATACTCATAAACAAATACAATATAACAGTCCACATTTACACAAATACAACAGTACAAAGCAGCTACAGCACTCATAAATAACACAAGCACAATATGGCAACAAACACACCTCAGTTTATAAAAATAGGACCGGCACACCAAGGGACTTCAAGATCTTGTTTTAGAACAGTACTGCTAAAAGGTTGCACACCCCTGCCCTAGACCCTCAACCATGGTCAGCAATCCTCTGTATAGGGACATGCTTAATAAAGTTGTGACTCATTATGTAGACTATATTGAACACCCCTGAGTGTAGTGGGCTTAAACCTATCATTTACGTTGCAGTGCCTTTAAAAAGAGACCCGTCTTTTAGGGGTCTTTGGTGTCCTTGTAAATACTTTTTAAATAAACAAATACTACATACGCATGTACAATGATAAGTTGTGACATGACAAACCCATGAGAAGTTGGAATGTAAATAACATCAAGAAAATCCCCTGAAAATAAGCAAGTAGATACATTTTGTTTATTTTACTTAATGCTTTAAAGTAACTTACACCTTCATTACCCAATCTTTCATCTGCTTGTTGGACGCACTATCCTTTATTACAGGAGTAGTATTGGCTAACTGTCAAAGAGAAGGTTGATACATTCCTCAACCCTTTGCAATGTACAGTATAAGTCAAATGAAACATCATTGAAATTTAGGAATGAAACCTAAAAACGAAATTGGATTACCACTTTCCTCATTAAAAGCTCTCTAGGGGAAGAAAATAATGTTGCAATGTGAAGACAGTAAGTACAAGAGTTTTCTGTTAATGTCTCCCTTTTTATTTTCTTTGTTGCAATTTATTTGTAATATATTTAGCTTGGATGCACTGGATTTGCTTTTTGTTCATAATGTGTTTCATTAGTTTGTTCTGCCTTTGTCTGATATTATAATTACAATATGGAAGAGACACATATATTATTGCTAAATTGTGTTTTCGGTGTTTTTAATCTAATTTGGCCAGGGTAACATAGGACACCCTATTTTTAAACTGTCCTGGTGGTGGCAGCTTTTATATTAGAATAAGGATATTTGTATTATTATTTTAGGTATACAGCAGTCGAATAGCAATTTTTTTAACTCTTGGACCCTCCGAAGCAAGTTATCCTTTATCCAAGTTATTCCTAACCATCTTGATTTTGTCCAGAAAGTCCAGTCATAATTTAATAGACTGCCATCTTGATTTTGTTCACACTTGTAGAGAAACCAAGGAAACTGTCCCCCCCCCCCCCCCCCCCAAAAAGTGTAGTGTAAGCAGCCAATCCAGACCTGCCAATCCTTAAGGAAGTTCTGCCCTCTTTTTAGGGTGACCTGCCCCTTTGTGTGGCACCAGTGATAACCCACCCCCAATTTGCTCCACACAAGCAGACAAAAAAAAAAAATCACTGTTCATTATCTAGTTTAACAAACGATCACTGACGTATTGTCATTATACAACTAACTAAACACACTTAATATTGACTATGGAAAGAAAGAAGCAAAATATAATATTTTTGTATTTAGGGGTTTCTAAGCCCCTAGTCATCCCCAGTAGTATAATATTTACCTTCTTTTCCTTACTGTAATTAGTATCTATTATGTTAATGAGTAATCTTGCCTCAGGGTCTTCTTTTTTGAAATTGTCTTTAATTGCCCATAAAAAATTGGCAAAATAAGAGCTGTCATATCCTAAGAAACACTCGTGAAGTTTTATCCAATAACATATATTGCTCTGGATTGTTTATTCTGTCACTAAAATGTTCTCCATTTTGTGCACAAATAATGCCACTCCCACAGTGTTTTCTTTTTTTTTTTTTTATACATTTTCTTTTATGCCACGAAAATGCATGTACAATTTGTGCACAGTGGCTTCTGACATAATGCACAACTTGGCATACATCAACAGACCACCACTAAGGGAACCCAAAACAGGCGTAAGCCACCATGTATGCACGGTTGTCTATATGTCCCATATTTCCTCTATTTTGGGGAAGGTGAAGGGAGGTTGTAACTTTAATAGATGCCAGACTTTTTTTGTGACTATGTTATTCCGCTGTCAATGCAATTAAAAGTCTTAATTATGGCATATAATATCCAGAGTGGCCTAGTACTATGTATCGGAACATCTAAACCATACAGAAAACTTTGTCCTACTCAAATAAATAAATAAATAGTTTTGTCTTATGCTATGTCATGCAGCTCTTATAATAGGTTCACTTACCAAACTATTCCCTGAGCCCCAGAGCCTATAGGCTTGAGATTCTGGTAGCGTTTAAGAACTGTGAAGGTCGAGTCTCCTACTTCCACGCTGTAGAACTGGTTGTCAACCTTGCTTTTACTCATGTTGTAATGTTTGGCAATATATGACACATCCACTTGATTATTAAATCCCTGAAATGGATACAAAAAGATAACATCATTATTTGTTTTGTTGTTCACTTACTAAAATGTGTTGTTACTAAAATAATCATAGTTGTAAAAAAATATCATGAATAATAATCAGAAAAAGGTTTAACGGATTTATATATAAATTCACATCTTTCCACATCTTTTCAAACTATATTCTATATATGAAACAATCATATGTTTATATACATATTACAAGACAAGGACACGTGATAAAGACTAGCATGTTGTATTTCCATATATGTGTGCATACATACATACATAAAAAAACACACAGATGGAAAAATACTAATATTAACCACCACTTCACAAGTCGACTATTGTATTGTTTAAATTGTACTGGCAATAGAAAACATGTAAAGCAAACGAACAAACTGTATGTCTGACTGCCCATTTAAAAAAAATTCTAAACAGAAATTCTATTCTTCTTATTATTTTAATTAGCATTTATATAGCGTCAACATATTCCGCAGCGTTTTCCAATTATAGAATGGGGATATCTGACAAGTTATTGACATAAAAAATTAGGCACGAGGTGAAGAAGGCCCAGCTCAAACAAGCTTACAGTCTATGAAAGCTTCTAAAAGCATCCCTACAGTACTCATCTCACAGTAAATAAACCCAGACAGTCAGAGGGATTATAACTCAGAGGGAGCTTTGTCAGTGTTAGATTGGAGCTTAATGGCAGAGAATAAAATGGTCTTGTATTATTTGTGTCAACCTTCTCTGCTTCACCCCAGGCTGAAACATAGTAAAATGTAGGTATTTAGTCAAAGTCTGCCTGTGAATTGTGAAAGGCCGTGATTCATGAAGTATGTCTCTCCAGAAATAGTTATACCTAAGTGAAATGGGGACTTAAAAATCAATCAAGTCATTTTAAAAGAACCTCGATCTCATTTAAATGAGTAATGCTAGGAATTGACCCAGGCATTTTAATTGCGGAGAGTGTGATTGTGCTGTGATGGATGCACACTGTGGATGCAGACTGAAAACAAAGTGCAAGCTTTAAAGCTCATTCAGTTCTTTGCATCATGTCTTGAAAACTAATATGAAAGTAAAGACAGTAAAGCTAATTACTGGGGATATTTTCCACTAAAGATAGAACATTGCTTTACAGATTTTCTCCCAGGAAAACCAAGCTGTTCTTGCTCCTGTGCAGGGTCAGTGCAAAGACTTTTGACTACACAGGCAAAGATGCATTTTGCCACCCTCTCACTCCTCCCCCCCCCCCCGCCCCCTCCTCACACACACACACCCCACCAAAAAAAAAAAAAACCCACAAACAATGAATCTGCACTTGTTTGTCTCTTAATTCTCCTTTTTTAATTTCTTACCCCTTTTGTGTTTCTTATCCACTCCTTTGAATGTCTTACCTCTTTTAGTGTATTTCATCTCCCTTTTGTATGTCTCTTTCTCCCCAAGCACCTCTGTGTGTCTTTTTCTCCCCCTGGCACCTTATGGTTGCACCGGCCCTGCTCCTAAGTAACAGACTGACTTGTAATGATGTCAATGATATCAATCTATGAAGAGGTACCATTTACTTTTCGAAATATAATGTAGGTTTTAGATCATTAAAGATATCATACTAGTATGATTATATAAATGCCTCTGTGTAGATATCTCCATCTCCCTCACTCTGTTAAGGAAAGCTATTCAAATCAGAACTGAATTAATTGCTGTAATCCATGGGATCTGGCGTCAAATCAGCAATGTCTCTTGCTTTGGCTATGTAAGTCGTCTTTTGCCTGAACTCTCTTAATTCGAGCCATGCATTTGTTTCCAGCAAATAGAAAGTAGGCACAAGTCACATGATTATTAACTGAGTAAAATGAAATTATATAGCTACATAGTTACATCGGCTCAAAAAAGACTTTCAAAGAAGTCCAACCTTTCTCTCATCTGTTTTTGCTGTTGAAGGAAGGCAGAAAGACCCAGTTGGAAGTGCTTTCCAATTTTTAAACAAACAGGAACAAAAAAAATGTATTCCCGACACCAGAAATGCAAGTATTCATCTAGTTCTTGTTGTTTTTTTTTTTTTAGTTTATATAATGCATTCAACAAATGGATATTGTACAGCAGCAATAAAGTTTGGTCAACATTTGCATAAGACAGTTATGGCGAACCTATGGCACGCGTGACACAGGTGGCACAACGAGCCCTCTCTGTAGGCATGCGGCCATAGGTCGGCGGGGCGGGCGGGGGGTGGGGGGAATGGCGCCAGTTGGCAGCAATACAAAGTAGGCACCTGCCTGCCTAAAACGGCAGGCGCCTACTCTGCTTTCGTGTCAGAAGGACCTGGAGGCAGGGGGAGGGATTTGGGAAGCAGCTCTTCTGTCCTCCCGTGAGCAGCCTGTGTGGAGCATTGCCGCACGTTCCCATGGCAATGCTCAACACAGCATTGCGTGGGAGGACAGGAGAGCTGGAGCCAGACACATACTTACCACCAACAGGGCTGGCAGTGTCCCACCCTCCTTTATAGGGGGGATAAAGATTTGATGTATCTTTACCACCCCACCTCCACACTGCACCCATGTGTGTATTCAGCAGTCTGTGTGTGTCTTCAGCAGTCTGTGTGTGAATGTTTTCAGCAGTCTGTGACTGTATTCAGCAGTCTGTGTGCATGTATTCAGTAGACTGTGTGGATGTATTCAGCGGACTGTCTGTGTGTGTATTCAGCAGTCTGTGTGTGTCTTCAGCAGTGTCTGTGTGAATGTTTTCAGCAGTCTGTGACTGTATTCAGCAGTCTGTGTGTGTGTGTATGTATGTATCGCATTTGATGGAGATACTAATAAATATAAGCTTAATTTTATCTATTATTTATATCATTAATTAAAATGTGTATCATTGAACTCTCTGGTGTATTCTTTTAAAAAAAAAAGATGTTAATTAGTTTGGACAACTGTACGAGTTGTTTTTTTCTAAACTTAAACCTCAGTATTCAGGTTTAATTGCATTGTTGGCACTTTGAGGATAAAAAAGTTGTCATGTATTGCGGTTTGGGCACTCGGGCTCAAAAAGGTTTGCCATCACTGGCATAGGAAGTGGATTGCGGTACAACTTAAGTGCGGAACAGAATAAGCTTCGGTTTGACAGTGTATCCAGGAATTCAATTACGTCCTGGCACAAATGAACCTAAACCCTACAATGACATTAGTGTCTTGCTCAAATGTCCCTTCGAGAAGGCTGTGTATACATTAGTAATGCTATAGTTCGAGATCTAGAGTTTGTTACTGACAAAATCTTTTTATTCCTACTTCCAATGGTGCCATCCGGTAATACTAAGCCATATATGGCGGATATCAGTGTTGAACCATAAGTTGTACCTTGTCCGTTTCTCTGTATTGGGCAAATTTCCCTGTGAAATTTTGAAAGGTTCAAGACAAATGTTCTATCTGAACTGCCTATATCCATGCCTAGTATTACCAATTATATTTTCAACTAAATCAGATTGAATGGAAACTATGTGGTTCTCTTCGGTCCATACCCTATATCTATGTCGTCGCATGTGAACACTAGAAATGATGTTCTAATAGTGTAATATATGGTCCGCTTCTTGTTTTAAAAATGATAATCATTGAATAAAACAACAGAGTCTCAGAAGACTACCATAAAAACACCCACACCTCTGGAAGGACAAAGAGGAAAAGCGCAGACATTCTGAGTATATCTTACATAACATCCTGCTATGTGTCCCAAAAATAAAGCATGTTTGAACAGATCATAGGAAATCTTGGGTGAGTATGAGATGTCTCTGTAGCAACCTTTATAGCCATCCTTGAAACGGATATAATGATTATTATTATAATTGTGAAATCATTATTCATTTAAGAAATGCCATATTGGTCATTAGGATGGTGCAGTAATGATATCACAATTTTATGTTATGCACCATTTAAAGCCAGAAAATTAAGGGTTTCTTTCCTTGTGTAGACTCATAATTATGAACGCTGTATTCCAGGTCTGGTGTAAGTATTTGCCCTAGCACATAGACATCATAAGCCTAGCGGATAATAATATAATTTATTGGATTAAAATATAGATATGCTGTTTAAAATATAGTCAATGTATATAATCCAGCACTCAGTTTCCATGATTCCAGGTAAATATTTCATTTATTACTCTGAATTTTTGCAAGATCCCAATAGAAATCAAGGCAGTATAGCCTTTCTACTAAGCAAAATGCAATCCTGAGTCCCATCTGATCCCTTTACTTATGTTATTTACAACCTGTGCTGCTGTGATTGTCCTGTAGAAGTAAATTACTGCACTCGGATGAACTATCTGAAAGCCACATCATTGAATGTCCCCTGTGCATGATTTATTAGCCCATCTCTTACTTGAAATTGCAATAACCATGCACACTAACATACCTATCACTCTGATATACATTGCATTGTTCCACATCGGGATTTACGAGAGTGTCCATTGTCACATAAATGACATGAATCGCAGTTTGGTCTCAAATATAGGTATATGAAGGAAGCAGCTGTGTCTCCTTAATAAAATGGGGCTTCCATATTAATGTTCCTTAAGGAAATACTGTGACATTATTGTTTTTCTATATTTTGATATCTGGTGAAAATAGTGACTACTTGCACACTTTTTCTGTTACTTATAGATAAAAATTAAAAGTGTTAGCAAGATGTTCAGAGTTAATTTAGAATTCATTTCAGAGTCAGAGCAAGTGCCAGGGACAAATCGAGTTGTGCCTAGGTTATGGTGCAACGTGCTTCATCTTATTAACAAGCGGAGCAGAAATTTGGTAAAAATAGAATGCAACTATATGCCCGCCATGGGACTCTGTGATTTTCGAGGGGAAGAATGTTATGGATCTTTTATTACTTTGTGAGAAAAAGTGTGTAAAGCAGTCATACACACGCATGGCCACCAGAATTTTAACATCTGGAAAACCTAACAAAACTGGAATTAACCTTTTAAAACCAACGGCTGACATTTGTTTGTAGAATTCCATAATATTCGAATAATTACAATGTTCAAACAAGAGTGTTATTGATCATGTGAAGCAACTGTGGTTGTTGTGGTTGGGGGTTTATAGCATTATGAATTAAAACATATCTGCATCCCACATATACAGGGTATTTATTTAGTTGACCATGAACCGCTTGCAGTGGAGCCATACATTGCATTCTTTATTGAGGTATGTTGCCATAGATCTTTTAAAAGATTTTAGATTGAATGAAGATTTTACTGTGTCTGTGAGGTTATTCCTTATTATTGCTGTGCTCTGTAGGAAAATGAGGATCGAGCCACTTTTTTTTTTTTAAAGCGGTATGCTAAATAAAGTGCTGTTACTGGATATGAGGTTATAGGAGGTGGGAACAGCCGGGGAGAGAATTCTACTCAGGTAGGGTGGGAGCTCCCCAAAAAAGCTACGGAGATATAAAGAGTGTGTCAAGATTCCAGCAATAGCCAAAATAGCAGGCACGTGCAATGTATGGCCACTTTTCTTTAACTAAATATAAATGTTTTCCAGAGATATTACCGTATATATTTTAAAGGTTTTATAAACGTTAGAAGGTTTCAGACTTGTGGGGTGGATTGCATTTTGGATAACTAATAAATAATTGCATTATATAATGTATATATTTTTGTTCTGGTGGGCTATACAGAAGCAAGATAAAATGGCAGATGTATTAGCACAATAATGCTTTTACAGCAAATCAATCACTGTTTGGATAAAAAAAAGTCAAAGAACCACAAATGGAAAATGTCCATATTGACCCACATTAATCACAGAGTGTTAGACGTAAATGACACCAAGAATCATTTATTTTGAATGTTTGTGACATTGAAACTACACAAGCAATGAGAACTGTTGAGAGATGTATTGAAAGCCAACATTTCACATTTCTTTGGACGTGATAATATTGCAGCAGTAAAAATGAATGGGGATGAAAGGAGACAGTTGCAATATTATCTAATCAACACAAAACATAAAATACCCTATATATGACCCTACTCGCTATACCGCGAATCAATTAAAGGGAAACCTAGTATAGGTGCCTCCCTCCCCCCCCCCCCCCGAATCAATTAATGGATTTAAAACTCCCTTATTCACTAATACTAAGTAATCTTTACTTAGTATTAGTAAATATGGCAGAAAGACCAATTTAGGTCTTTCAGCCTTTTGGTAGATAGTTTTGTAATACCGTGGAAATTAGGGAGCTATTTACTCACGGCACAAATAGGATTGGAGTTTCATTCCCTCGAATGAAATTCCAATCCAGACAAAAGTCCTGAATTGCGTCGTAACATGAATGAACAAACTGTTCACATTCTGTTAGGATGACATTCGGTAGTTTTGCCAGCATCCTGTCTAAATGACAGGACGGTCGGGAAAAGTGAAAAGAGGCATCGCGAGATCACGGAGGAAAGGGCAAGTATTGTGGGAACATTTCTCTGACCCACAGGACGTGGGTCAGAGCGGGTCAAGCGTAGGAAAAATACATAAGACAAAGTAGCTCTTACTTATGTTTTAAAGAAAACTAGAGCAGATATGAAAAAATTAAGAACAGATCCTGAGAGAGAGAGAGAGAGAGAGAGAGAAAGAAGAGGAAGCGATTAGGGAAAGGTAGGTTCGGCATGACAGTGCCGCTTTGAGTGCCTATTTGACCTTTTACTTTACAGAAAATAAAATGTGTAGTCACTCCAGTAAATAGAATGACCATAAAATTTGTATAATATAGGCCTGTGTCAAAAAACACATAGAAAGAAGTGGTCCAAATATTTAAGTCCCACTGTCACCGTCCGGGGACATTGCAGAATTTGGTGATATCGCGGTGGCGGGTAAAAGTGAAATGTACTTACCTGAACCTGTCCCTCACAGGGGCTGCCATTTTCCTCCAGAGCAGTGGTTCCCAACCCAGTCCTCAAGTACCCCCTAACAGTCCAGGATTTAGGGATTACCCAGTTGTGTCTAAGGTGTTTTCCGAAAGAAAAAGAAAAAACACTTTAGACACAACAGTGTAATCCTTAATATCTGGGCTGGTAGGGGGTACTGGAGGTCTAGGCTGGGAACCCCTGCTCCAGAGGATCAGAATTGATGTCTATGGAGGATCCCATGATACCCTCCACAGACCTCAATGCTGGTGATGGCTAGAGGATTGACACTACTAGACGGCGGTAGCTCCATCCAGTGTCTAGAAGTGTCAAGCATAGGAAATATACAGGGACAAAATAGCCCCTACTTTTTCACAGTATATCTCGTGACTGGGTTGGAATTCCAGTGAAATTCCCAAACACAATCAAAACGAGTGTTTCATAAAGCTGTCTGTGCCCCATGGCCAGCGTAAATGGTTTCCGCTCCCTCTCCCTTTTTTTATTTTACTTTCACTTCACCCGCTATCAATTCTTGATTCTCAATACTTGATTCTTCTTTATTTCTATATTTGAGTTATCTAAATCTTCCTTTATTATTTTCTCTATTTTTGACTCTTTTGATCTTAACTTGTATCTCCTCTCACCTACCTCAACTTCATAAAAGGCATTTATTTATTTTCCTTAACTGGATGCCCGTACCATGAGACTTGGTACTGAGCCTTATTAATTAGAAAATCTCCCCTCCCTTTTTCTCCATTAATCCTCAGAATAAGGTAGGTACAGTCACTTTCAAGGTCTAGTTTTGTTACTGTTGGATGACACGTTTTACTCTTAAACTGCAACATATCACGTTAACCTCTTCTGATTACATTTACTGCTTACTTTCTGTACCTCCAGTTTGTGCATTATAGAAAGCTTTATTTTTATCCATGGTTTATTTATTTATGTATTTATTTATGCTTATTCATCTGTCTGTATCCACCTAAGTTTTCAATAATAAAAACCGCAACTGTGTGGTATATGCACCCACCCCAGTCAAACCATGGAGCACTATAAATATACTGATCTTCCCTTACAATGTGGGTAAGGTACATTGACCTAAAATGATAAACACATATATGGTGCAGTATAACCAATATTGTGCAGTGAATATGATTCTAAGAAGGTACACTCACATTTGGCTGAGCCTAATAGGACAGGCTAAGATCACATGACTGGATGTGCACTATGGTGACACTGCCCCTCTTCCTCTGTGTCTTGATGTGCTTGTAATACAGAAGATTGGAAAAAGACCTAGTGAGATATGTTAATTTAATAAAGTGCACAGTATAAAGAGTTGCTGACTCCTCGTCTTCTCCATAGCCTATTATACCTGGCTCTTGTGTAAGTCCTTGTGTCTGTATAAGGGACACAACCCCTTCTTTTTGAAATAGGACCAAATAGTTGGATGGAGCCCGCAGGAAGGATATAAAATATACTACTTATTACAAATCAATAAAACAAAATATGAAAGAAATATAAATCAAATGATAAAATCCTCCAGTAGTACTACCGAGACGCGTTTCGCCGGTACAGCGGGTACAGTTGAGGTTTTTACTGTATCAATTTAAATGTTTAAATAAGAGAGACATTTACATATAGGTGGTAGAAGCTCTTAAAAAATTGTCATGCCTTTTTGCACATAATTAAGAGCCTGTCACATAAAAAAAAGCACTTTTTTAAAAAAAAATTTCATTAAACTGGTTTACAAAATGGCCCAGAATGGACACGCAGAAGAACTAAATATAAACCTTTTTTTTTTGAAGACAGACGTACGGCTCCACTGCAAGCGGTTCTTGTTGCAGTCACTTTCTACGTCGAGCAGGCAGTGGGTAATGGACACTTACCCTGACTCTAAATGTGCAATCGATAAGCTCCTATACATAGCAAGTGAAATCGACATTTACTCTTTCTTTGCAGGGACAGGGGTTATACGGCAGCATGCATAGCAGGAAGTAAAGAGTTAACAATCAGCTAGAAAAGCAGACACAAAGTACACAGTGGAATGGTCTGTGCCATATGTTGCAGCATATGATCTTTCCATTTTCTAGTGAGAGCTGCCCTTCTGTTCTGTATGTTCGTTTGTATGTATGAGTGCACAGGTACAGTAATATAGTCACCTTTTAGAAATGAATTAGATACAACAATTCAAGATTCACACATGGTGACTCTAGTGATTTAGACTTTAGCAATAACCGTAATGTTATTCTGTGTTTACCCAGTCATTGGGAGCCTGTCTAAAGCCTAACAAGAAAGACTGCTGCAGAATTTGTTGAACTTTATAAAATGCCAAGTCCCAGGGGTGCTTGTTAAATGAATTATAGAGACATTTCCGTATAAGGCCACTGCATGAGAAATATACCATTTATGATTCCACAAGAAACTCTAAGCAGTTTTGAATATTGTACTGTGATATATAATTGATGTGGTCTTTAACCCTTAAGTGCCAGAGAAAAATATTTTATCAGCGTTAATATCAATGATATTCAACGATCTGAACATTCTCATCACCCCATTCATATTGCAAGGAAGAGAAAATTATGCACAAAACAAGACAAACGGCATCGACGTATTTATGGTAACCAAGGTATAAAGTATAAAAAGAGTGATATAGCGCTCTTTTATCATTACTACAGCAACTTGGCAAAGTTCATCACACAGCGCTCTCCAGTTTTATTGTCGATAAAAAAAAAATGATGAAATAGTAATTTATTAAACAATTACAGTTAAATATAAATGATTACGGGTGAAAAAGGAGCTTGCATATTTAATGTAACTCTTGTAAAAGTGCAGCAATTCTGCTCTGATTAATTGCAGGTATATTAGCAAGTAAGGAAAACAGCAGCTGGGGTACAGCGCTTACTGTAATGGAAAGTTCTGTGTTTGATAGGCTTAAATATAGCTGGAGGATATTTTTTGCAAACAGCCAATGATGTTCAGTCAGGGCTTGAAGAGACAGCAAAGCGTCCTTTTATCTGGCCTGTTAGATCTGGTAAATTATTAGGATTAGAACCAATTCCATTAAATATTAATAAGTCAATCCTGGAACAATTAATATGACGGAACAAAAGTTACATGGGTTTAAATGCTACACATGGACACACAATCAGATACGGCAGAGTCGAGAGCAGACATACGGCACAATGACGGAGAGGGCAGCTTGGATAGGGTGCACATGAATCCCTACCAGACCTAATATACCGGGACATGAGAGTAGCGAATACATAGGCAACTGACATGACGCAGGCCCACTACGTACATATCACATGCGAGACCACCCGTCATAGGTCCTCATACAGAACATAGACACCCATAAGCGATAAGGAGAGCTCGTAGACGCTGTCTACTACAAACAAATTACATACTATAACCTACATATGACGATGGGACGAAAATAAAAGTTGACCCACAACACTGCTAATATGCCTACAGAGGGTCGTAAGGCGTAAACATGTCCTGAAATTATGTCCAGGCCTGCGAGCCGACTTGTTATGTTATCCTACAACCAACAAATAAAGAGATTTACTAAAAAAAAAAAAAAGTTACATGGGTTTACTGTCGCTTAAAATGAAAACATCTACTCTACTATTGTATATATTTGATTTTGATTACCAGTGATTAATGATATGCATTTAAGTGAATTTAACATTTAAAGGACCACTATAGGCACCAGGACCACTTCAGCTTAATGAAGTGGTCTGGGTGCCAGGTCCAGCTAGAATTAACCCTTTTTTTCTACAAACATAGCAGTTTCAGAGAAACTGCTATGTTTATAATAGGGTTAATCCAGCCTCTAGTGGCTGTCTCATTGACAGACGCTAGAGGCGCTTCCGCGCTTCTCACTGTGATTTTCACAGTGAGAAGACGCCAGCGTCCATAGGAAAGCATTGAGAATGCTTTCCTATGGACTGGCTGAATGCGCGCGCGGCTCCTGCCGCGCATGCGCATTCAGCCGATGATGTCGCTATGGAGGAGGAGAGTTCCCCGCCCGGCGCTGGAGAAAGAGGTAAGTTTAGCCTCTTCCTCCCCCTAGAGCCCGGCAGGAGGGGGACCCTGAGGGTGGGGGCACCCTCAGGGCATTTTCCTGGCACTACAGTGGTCCTTTAAGGCGAAAATAGCCAAACTGAAATTATAGCTGACTTTTTTCCAGAATTTTTCCAGTTCGGCAAGCTTAATCGGAAATTTGAAATTTATTTAGAATTCAGCTTAAATTCAGTATCCCTGTAATTTCCATGTGTACAGTTTCCACTGTGTTCCGTTTCCATGCCAAGTTTTTAAACAAAAATGCTTGCGGCAATATCTATCTAGGTAGATCAACAATAGTTTAACATGCATAGCTCAAGAGTCAACCTTAGTAATCAACCAAGAAGATAAATCATCCACTAGTAGTTTTGTTCAGGTCAACTTGCAGTTTAGTGAA
This sequence comes from Pelobates fuscus, assembly GCF_036172605.1. NCBI lineage: Eukaryota > Metazoa > Chordata > Amphibia > Anura > Pelobatidae > Pelobates > Pelobates fuscus. The sequence continues at coordinate 221,511,789 of NC_086322.1, forward strand.
CAATACCAATAGTGGAGGTATTTTACATTGCCATTTAGAGTGCTGTATGCCTTAAATTATAAAGTGAGTGTTTGATATAGGCGGCAGATTAGGTCAACAGAATAGATTCTGTGGAGAGATATCAGAATGTACAGGTTACAATTATTCTAAGAATATTGTGATGGAGTGCCTGTCAAATAGATTTCTGTAAATCAATATCTTTTTAATCAATTGAATGCATTACAGCCTTAATGGTATGCAGAAATATGTGGCTTCCATAAAATGTCAAGAGTTATATTACATATGTTATCCATATAAAAAACAAAAAGAAACAAACTATAAGTTGCAGTATAAACGAATGGCATTACCCTAAATTGGTACAGACCAAATGGGGTGACGAAGCCTTACTTGGGAACAGCATACAGTTGCAAGAAAAAGTATGTGAACCCTTTGGAATGATATGGATTTCTGCACAAATTGGTCATGAAATGTGATCTGATCATCATCTAAGTCACAACAATAGACAATCAGGGGCGTGGTTCCGGCTCCGTCCAAGATGGCCGCTTGAAGACAGAGCTCCGCTCCACCGTTCCCCAATTACAGCTTTTAAGAGCGGCTAAGCAGACTTAATGGGGCGCACTAAACGCCCGGAGCACCCCCAGACCCCGGGGAATCCCCAGCAGGGTCCCCTGGACAATTATCTGCAGCAACAGCCCAGTGCGAGCGGCGACCCGGCTACTCCCAAGATGGCGCTTACGCCGGAGCAGGGCCCAGCGCTCACCGCTCTGGAGCGAATTGAAAACTCCCTCAGGGACCTGACTGCTGCCATGGCCACTAAAACTGATCTACAGGTCATGGAGGCGAATATTCAGGAAACTATGAGGAATGAAGTGGCAGGACTTTGCGCCGAGATCACAGCGCATACAGGCCGCATCACTACACTTGAAGAAGCAGGCGCGGCCCTGTCTACCCGCATGGCATCCACGGACACCGCAGTCTCGAGACAGGGTGAACTGATCCTGGCTATGCGCCGTCATCTGGAGGATGTGGATAATAGGGGTAGACGATGCAACATACGTGTACGCGGGGTCCCAGAAACTGAGGGCCCCGAGGTGGCGGCGGATACCCTTTTGGAGCTCTTCCACCTTATTATGCAATCATCCCCGCCCCCACAGATCCACTTTGAAAGGGCACATAGGGCTCTGCGGCCTAGGAACGCGGATGACGGTCCGAGAGATCTTGTTTGCTGCCTCAGCTCATTCCCGGTGAAGAATGCCATCATGACGAAAGCCCGGGAGAGGCCATCCTGGCCCTTCAGAGGAGCCCAAGTTACACTCTTTAATGATTTGTCCCACATCACCCTGGAAGCCAGACGAGCTCTCCGCCCTGTCACGACAGCGCTACGGGATCATAATGTGGTCTACAAATGGGGTTTTCCCTTTGCCTTGATGGCGAGACATCAGAATCGCTGGATCACTATGCGATGGCCGGAGGAAGTCCCACGTTTCATGGGAGAGCTGGGTCTCCCGTCGCAACCTATCACTAATTGGATTCTAGGCCCGCTGGGTCCACCGCCGAGAGCTCAGAGGGAACCCAGACAACGACAATCCAGAGCTCCCTCTGCCCCCCGTACGGGAAGATACCGGGAACCGACCTCACCAGAGGAATAACCGCCCCATCTCTCATAATTGATGCTGCACCTCTGCAGGATCTGGGTCTCGGAACTCCGCTTAAGATGGCTGACTCACCCCGACCACCATGTGAGACGCACGTACTACACTGCATACCCTAAGGTACTGTGGGGCATGTTTTTGGCACTTGGGAGGGGGATATTGGGCCCAGTTGGGTTTCCTTGAGGACTCCTACGCTTATGTTCTCCATACATGCTTTATGTACTACTATAATTTCCTTGATACCTCAGCTAAGAACAGGCTGTATATACACGTTTTTGGGGTTTGGGCGGGGGGGTTGGGGGGAGGGGGGGGCGGATGTCTACGCTTCAACTGGGTCGTCCTCTGGCAACGGAATTCTCCATGTACTGGGACATTTGATTGAGCACTGGACCTTATGTTGAGGCTTTGGGTGGGGGGCTCGGGATTGGGGTGGGGGGGGGTTTTGGGGAAGTACACCTACACATTGTTATTGCTATTTACGGATGTTAGTGCCCGGTATACTGTATATTATTGTGTATTTCATTGCCACTCTTTGAGGGCCTTGCTCGGCTGCTTGCACTTGTGGCACGTTGCGCCGTGTAAACCTCCCTACCGAACTATGCAATCACTTTTGACAAGCGATTATATGCCGGGTTACGACCAATCTAACCCTTTTCGTTGTGAACCACTGCCCAGTTCGTTGTGTTAACATATTTCATTCAAAGGTGGGGTCCTCTTAGGTGGCAATCATCTGTGCATTTCTAGGTAGAGAACATACGCTTATATGTAGACAATCTAAACGAGGTCACTATTGGCATAGGTACTGCTCTACATGATGTCCGCCCTTCTTCCTCCCCCCCCCCCTCCTCCCCCCCCCCCCCCTCCCCCTCATGCCGCCTCCTCTCCTCTCCCCTTCCCCTCCCTCATCCGTGCTTGCCCGTTCCGGGAGGAGTGTGCCTACTAACTATAATGCAAGTATGACTGCAGAATTCAATGGTAGAAAATGTTTATGCCGTTTATTAGTGTTTAACTATCTGTTTGAATATATGTGGAGATACAGGTATTGATAAATGTAACCCTTTAGGAGAGATGGGTCTTAGGGGTTCCCACGGGCCTTCCGGTACTGGGGGGCTGGATAAGTAAACGTCACCCGCTGTTACGCCACGAGATAGGATGCTGCCCGTATGAGATTCTAAGGGAGGAGCGGGTATGGGAATCCGATAGAGTGCCCTGCTATGGGGTAGTACCTGGGGTGTGCCGGTTGTCTCTGTTAGTTACGTAATGACCTGACTCATCTATATTTACTTTCCCTCTTGTTTTGATATTACCATCCATAAGCCTTGACCCCGCTGTCATTCTCTGGGGAATTTACATAGCCCTTTTACAGTAGACAGGGGGAACGGTTAGGAGCGGTTGCCAATTGTCTTTCGGAGAGATAGTTTCCAGGCGGAGCTCGAGCTGTGCCTCCACATTCTTACACTCGTGCTGTAGTTGCGGCCACATAGAGAGTGCTTGGGTTTCCTGGGCTGGTACCGGAACGAAACACCTCTAGTGTTGGTCGCTGCACGGGAATACCCCCCTCCATTCGGGCGGGGGGCGTAGATTTGGGACACCCCCAAATTCTGTGAGGGTATCGACGACAAGGATACATACCTCCTTTTAACTCCCTAACGGACACCTGACCCTGGTCCCCGGTCTCCTGTGGCTGACCCACCTTACGCCCACTACTCTTATCTCTAACTTCTCTCTCATCTTCCCCCCCCCTCCCCCCACTCGCTATCCCCCCCCTTTTTTTTTTTTTTTTTTTCACCTAGCATTGGACTGACTGTCGCGTTACCTGAGAGTTCTACACGGCACCAAGGCAGCCCTTGTTCGTAGTGATACTACGCATCATGGCTTACCGCAAAGCACCCTTAAAGGTTATCTCGCAGAACTGCAGAGGGCTCAACATTCCTGAACGTAGATCGCACCTATTAAGGGAATTGAAAAGAAAACAAGTTGCGATCGCACTGCTACAGGAAACTAATTTTAAAGGAGAGTCACACCCCAAATTACGCAATCGACACTTCCCTACTAACTACTTCTGCAACCACCCTTCCGCTCACAAAACTGGTGTGGCTATCCTACTGTCAGCTAACCTGGGATTCGAAGAACTAGATCGAGCGCAGGACTCATTGGGGAGATACCTCTTCCTTAAAGGAGTCATTGCTGATAATATCTACACGATAGCCTCTATTTATGTTCCTAATAAGAGACAGGCACCATTTCTCCGCAATGCACTTCAACAATTGGAGGACTTCTCAGATGGGACCCTGATTGTTGGTGGCGACTTTAATACCCCGCTGGATCCTACGCTGGACTCTTCCACAGGTCATAGCTGTATCCCACAACGTCACATCAGGTCCATCCGACAATCGCTGGACTCTCTGAGATTGGTGGACAGCTGGCGGGTGCTGAATCCTACGGTGAAAGATTACACCTATTTTTCAGCACTTCACAACCGATATTCGCGGATAGATTACCTTTTTGTCGCCCAAGAAGGACTCTCTCGCCTGTTGGGAGCCAACATTCTTCCGGCCACCTGGTCGGACCACGGATCAGTTGAGATGGAACTGGCCTCCCCTCTATACAAGCCGACTGGATGGACCTGGAGACTTAATGAAGCCTTACTACTGGATCGGGATGTCCAAGATCAGCTGCACCGGGAGTTAGAGCAATACTTTCGGGAAAATGATACCCCGGACATATCCCCGATTTCTTTGTGGGAAGCGCATAAAAGCGTGATCCGCGGCATATTTATTCGCCTCGCCTCGCAAAAACGAAAAACGTTCATGGCAGAAATGACCGAACTACATCACACTATCTCAACACTTGAGCGCAGTCATAAACGTTCTCAGTTAAACGCTGTTTATGGAGAACTGATGGAGCATAGGAGACGACTTAAAGCACTCCTCCTGAAACGACACCTCAGGGCGGTGCAGCGAACCAAGGGCTTCTATTATGCCCACGCCAATAAAGGCGGTAAATACCTTGCCCGGCTACTAAAAGGCCCCATGCCTCACAGACAAATTCGCCAGCTAAAACTGACCTCAGGGGAAGTGTCTCCCTTCCCGGAGCTGATAGCAGAAGAATTCCGACTCTACTATGAGAAACTTTATAATCTACAAGCACCGATCGGGGAGAGCGAAGCTATGAGACACCGCGAGAAAATCCGCACCTATTTGTCAGACATGGACGTGGATAAGTTGGACCGAGACTCCGCAGGGCTCCTAAATACCCCAATTAGTGTGGATGAAATAGCCATGGCCTTGAAATCATCCAAGACTGGGAAGGCCCCAGGCCCGGATGGCTTCTCTGTGGGATATTATAAAAAGTTTTCGGGGTTGCTTATGCCTCGGCTCACCAACGCCATTAACGCGATCGGAGAAAGGGGTCCTTTGGGCCGGGAGTCAGTTGCTGCTACCATCACTGTACTCCTGAAGCCCGGGAAGGACCCGCTACATTGCGGCAGTTACCGCCCGATATCTCTGATTAATGTGGATTCCAAACTATTTACAAAGGTGCTGGCGAATCGCCTCAAACACCTTCTACCCGGACTGGTTCATGCTGATCAGACGGGATTCATCCCGGGTAGGGAAGCCAGGGATAGCACCCTAAGACTATTTGCAGTTCAACACCATGCTCGGAGACAGGGGACCCGGCTGATGCTTCTTTCCACGGATGCGGAGAAGGCATTTGACCGGGTCAACTGGTCGTACTTGCTGGAAATGCTACAATGGCAGGGGTGTGGAGAGAGGTTCCTCGCGTGGATTTCTGCCTTATACACTGATCCTCGAGCAACGGTACGGGTCAATGGGGCCACGACCGCCGACTTCGCTATCCGAAACGGTACCAGACAGGGATGCCCGCTCTCACCCCTGTTATTCGCACTCCACCTGGAACCACTTCTCCGAGCGATCAGACGGAATCCGGACATCCAGGGTTATGAATGGCATGGCACTCACCACAAAGTAGCGGCCTATGCTGATGACCTTCTCTTTTTTGTCCGCAATCCCAGAATTACACTACCTTGCCTCCTTTCGGAACTTGACAGATTCGGACAATTGTCCGGATTTAAACTTAATATCTCCAAATGTGAGGCGCTAAACATCACGCTCCCCCCGGAGGAATACCGGTCTCTGGAACCGCAGTTTGCGTTCAATTGGCTATCTAGTAAAATGAAATACTTAGGGGTATGGGTGACCACGAACCCGGAAGAAGTTTACGACTGCAATTTTTCGCCTCTCCTTACAAATATCCTAACGGATCTTTCCAACTGGTCCTATCCACATGTTACGTGGCACGGCAGAGTAGCAGTGCTTAAGATGAACATCCTTCCGAGGGTTCTCTACCTCCTACAGACTATACCCCTGGCCATTCCGGTGAGCTTCTTTGCTGCCCTAAAATCAGGAGTGCTCAAATATATTTGGCACGGGGGCCGCCCTCGGCTTCGCCATGACCTCTTGTGCCGGCCAAGGGCACAAGGCGGCCTAGCTCTCCCTGATTTCAAAAGGTATTATCAAGCCGCTATCTTGCAGCGCGTTCTGGACTGGCACTCAACGTCGACACCTAAACAATGGGTGGCCCTCGATAGAGGTCTCATAGGCCCGACGCTGGAGGCGAGGGTCTGGGGATCCTCCAGAAGACGGCCCACCCTGACGCCTAGCGAGGGGTTAGTCTCGCAGACCCTGCTTGGCTGGCAAACCCTGAGGGAACAAGAACATGTGTCGCCGACACCTAGCCCACTGTTACCGATTACTCACAATGAAGAAGTTGGAGGGGGGCTCCCGACTGAGGCATGGCCTATCGAGAGTGAACGTACATTTGTACCCATATACACGGTTCTTAGTGGCGGACGATTGCGAGATCTCTCATCGCTCCTAGGGGATAGACCTCCTACCTTTCTTTCACACTTCCGCCACCTACAACTGAAACATTTTCTAGCCTCCATACCACACAATGCACGACTCCACAGGGAACTTACGTGGTTTGAGCAGCTTTGTGATCAAGGTACCACCCTAGACCACGCAATCTCGTCTCTATATTTGCACCTGCTCACCGGAGGCACCCCCACACGGATGGCATTTAAACGGCAGTGGGAAGGACAACTAGGGAAGGATCTCACCGCCCAACAATGGGAATCCGCGCTACTTTGGCAATATAAGAGCTCCATGAGCTCTTATTATCAGGAGCTAAATTATAAGCTGATATCCCTATGGTATAGGACACCGGTGTTGCTCCACCGCATCTTCCCTTCTACTCCTCCAACGTGCTGGAGATGTCAGGAGGAGCTCGGTACAGTGATACATATCTGGTGGGAGTGCAGGCTTATCACTCCCTACTGGGATATGATTAGAGAGGCGGTTCGGCTCATCCTAAGAGATATACCAACGTGGGACGCAGAACTGGCTTTATTACACATCTCCGCTCTACCCATACCAGTGTACAAGAAATCGATACTGCGACACCTGCTTAACGCCGCAAAAGCTAACATTCCGGCACACTGGAAAACGGACATAGTACCGACTAGAAGTGAGTGGATCAAAAGAGTGGAAGATATTCAGGGGGCAGAAGAAGCCCATGCTACCATCATGGGCCGGGTAGCCAGACACACTGAAATGTGGGCGCCATGGTTCTTCTATATAGCCAGCTGCCGACAGAACGGGGACAATCAGGGGCGCGCAGCGCAGTTTCCAATGCCCCCCCCTCTCTAACCTCTTTTCCTACCCTCTTCTCTCTGATCTCTGGGCCACGGGGGATCTGGGCCCGGGACTGGCTAGACCATACACAGGACGGATAGTTGACATCTCAAGGTACATGACTGACCTGACTACCGACTGACGACTTTCCTGTGGTCAGACTTGATGGCGGACGGTAAGCTATGATCTCCGGGGATGCCCTCGGAGACCCTGGAGACCTAGGTTACGCTGGACACTTATCTAATCTGGACAACCACCGCTCTAGCTCACCCCCTCAATGCCCCGGGGTGGCGCCCATACAAACTTATGCCTTGAGAATTCGTAACCTTTGACATGGGCGATCAATTGACCCCTCTTTAAATGGTTTAGTGGTTTGCTGGGTGTACTAGCCGGTGGATATGTCTCGAGCTCCGCTGTGGAACACTGTCTTGAGGGATAATCTCCCACCAACGCAGAGTCTTAGATCCTGAATATTGGCTTTATCTGGGGATACACTAGGTAGAGGGGTTATGTATTGGAAGTGATGAGGAAGTACTCTATATCGTCTTCACAGACCCAGAATTCTAACCTCTACGTTGCTGACGGTTAACCCAATTTTCCTAACTCGGCTTTCATGGGATAGATCATGCCAACTGTTTCTGCCCAACCTAAAGCGACATCACACCTAGAATAGTCAGTGGTGCACCCACGCAAATATCTCGGGAATGTTCTGAGGTACTACTCATTTACATATCTGAACCTGACAGTTGGGGAACTGTTACTGACCCACAAGATGAAGCTCGGATCTCCTGATCTGATATTGGTTAATCGTATTGCTCCTGTCTATATTGCAACTTACTAGATACTAAAACTTTGTATACATGTCTTGCTTATGTCTTGAAAACATTACTCGTTTATCTGGCCTGCGAGCCAACTCTGTGCTATTTACTATGCCTTAATAAACAGATTTACAAAAAAAAAAAAAAACAATAGACAATCACAGTCTGCTTAAACTAATAACACACAAAGAATGAAATGTTGCTATGTTTTTATTGAACACACCATGTAAACATTCACAGTGCAGGTGGAAAAAGTATGTGAACCCCTAGACTAATGACATCTCCAAGAGCTAATTGGAGTGAGATGTCAGCCAACTGGAGTCCAATCAATGAGATGAGATTGGAGGTGTTGGTTACAGCTGCCCTGCCCTATAAAAAACACACACCAGTTCTGGGTTTGCTTTTCACAAGAAGCATTGCCTGATGTGAATGATGCCTCGCACAAATGAGCTCTCAGAAGACCTACGATTAAGAATTGTTGACTTGCATAAAGCTGGAAAGGGTTATAAAAGTATCTCCAAAAGCCTTGCTGTTCATCAGTCCACAGTAAGACAAATTGTCTATAAATGGAGAAAGTTCAGCACTGCTGCGACTCTCCCTAGGAGTGGCCGTCCTGTAAGATGACTGCAAGAGCACAGCGCAGACTGCTCAATGAGGTGAAGAAGAATCCTAGAGTGTCAGCTAAAGACTTACAAAAGTCACTGGCAAATGCTAACATCCCTGTTAGCAAATCTACAATACGTAAAACACTAAACAAGAATGGATTTCATGGGAGGATACCACAGAGGAAGCCACTGCTGTCCAAACAAACATTGCTGCACGTTTACAGTTTGCACAAGAGCACCTGGATGTTCCACAGCAGTACTGGCAAAATATTCTGTGGACAGATGAAACCAAAGTTGAGTTGTTTGGAAGAAACACACAACACTATGTGTGGCAAAAAAGAGGCACAGCACACCAACATCAAAACCTCGTCCCAACTGTGAAGTATGGTGGTGGGGGCATCATAGTTTGGGGCTGCTTTGCTGCATCAGGGCCTGGACGGATTGCTATCATCGAAGGAAAAATTAATTCCCAAGTTTATCAAGACATTTTGCAGGAGAACTTAAGGCCATCTGTCTACCAGCTGAAGCTCAGCAGAAGATGGGTGTTGCAACAGGACAATGACCAAGAGCATAGAAGAAAATGGCTTAAACAGAAGTCCTCAGAGTCCTAACCTCAATCCGATTGAGATGCTGTGGCATGTCCTCAAGAAAGCGATTCACACCAGACATCCCAAGAATATTGCTGAACTGAAACAGTTCTGTAAAGAGGAATGGTCAAGAATTACTCCTGCCCGTTGTGCACGTCTGATCTGCACCTACAGGAAACGTTTGGTTGAAGTTATTGCTGACAAAGGAGATTCAACCAGTTATGCCGGAGCATCTCTTGAATCACCCGACTCATACTCTCCCGAACTGCCTCTGGTACCCTGTATGGGGTTTGCCTCAGTGGTTGTTGGTCGAGGGTCTCCACCCGGTGGGTAGCTAAGGAGGTATACCCGGGCATGTTAGAGAACGTCTCTTACCTGGCAGACAGCATCTGTGCTTGTGCCTGTCGGCGTTCCTCCTCATTTTGTCGGTCCCCTAAGTGGACCTCATCTATGGACCCGGCCCGAGCTCCATCCACCAGCGCATATAGCTGCTACATCATCTGTCCACTCATGGTAGGGCTTCAGCATGTTAACATGCAACAGGCATCTAACCTCGGGACCCGAGCAAGGACCGATCACATAGGTAGTGTCACACTTTCGTTCCACTACCCGGTATGCCAGGCAGCCTGTAGCCTATCATGCCAGACAGGTTTCAACACCAAAACTTTCTGACCGACTTGAAAGATACGGCTCCTAGCTCCCCGATCATACCACATGCGCTGGCGCCTCTGAGCCACCTGCAGGTTCCCACGCACCAGGTGAGTGAGCTCATCCAGCTGGTCCCAGCACATATGGAGTAATTCTTGACCATTCCTCTTTACAGAACTGTTTCAGTTCAGCAATATTCTTGGGATGTCTGGTGTGAATCGCTTTCTTGAGGTCATGCCACAGCATCTCAAATTGCCGGCTGATTTCTGGTGGGTCGCACTGACCCACGCCGGGAGACAGTCAGGCCCTCAAGGGCCTGACACCAAGAGGGTGCCCAGCGGCTTCCAATATGTGCTGCTGGGGAGAAATCCTTGCGCAACTTCCAGGCTGCAGCTTCCCCTCCACCGCGGGCAGACCATGCAGTAACTGTCAGCGAGCTCGGCCAATCACAGAGCGTTACCGCGGGTTACCACGGTAACGCTCTGAGACTACACGTGCCAGAGCTCGCGAGACTATGTCTGCATGGTCTGCCCGCGGCAGAGGGGAAGCTGCAGACCGGACAGCAAGAGCCACCGGACCACCAGGGAGGAAGGAAGGAGAAGAGAAGAGACCACTGGATCACCAGGGACTGCAGAAAATGGTATTTGAATGACTTTTACTCTCACCTCCACCCCACATTGTCACCCTCCCCCCACATTGTCACCCTCACCTCCCCCCCACATTGTCACCCTCACCACCCCACATTGTCACCCTCACCTCCCACCCACATTGTCATCCTCACCTCCCACCCACATTGTCACCCTCACCTCCCACCCACATTGTCACCCTCACCCCCCACATTGTCACCCTCACCTCCCACCCACATTGTCACCCTAACCCCCCACATTGTCATCCTCACCTCCCCCCACATTGTCACCCTCACACCCCCACATTGTCATCCTCACCTCCACCCCACATTGTCACCCTCACCTCCCCCCACATTGTCACCCTTACCTCCCCCCACATTGTCACCCTTACCTTCCACCCACATTGTCACCCTCACCACCCCACATTGTCACCCTCACCTCCCACATTGTCACCCTCACCCCCCCCACATTGTCACCCTCACCTCCCACCCACATTGTCACCCTCACCCCCCCACATTGTCACCCTCACCTCCCCCCCACATTGTCACACTCACCCCCCCACATTGTCACCCTCACCTCCCCACATTGTCACCCTCTCCTCCCACCCACATTATCACCCTTATCTCCCACCCACATTGTCACCCTCACCTCCCACCCACATTGTCACCCTCACCTCCCACCCACATTGTCACCCTCACCACCCCACATTGTCACCCTCACCTCCCACCCACATTGTCACCCTCACCCCCCACATTGTCACCCTCACCTCCCCCACATTGTCACCCACACCCCCCACATTGTCACCCTCACCCCCCACATTGTCACCCTCACCTCCCCCCCACATTGTCACCCTTACCTCCCACCCACATTGTCACCCTCACCACCCCACATTGTCACCCTCACCTCCCCCCACATTGTCACCCTTACCTCCCCCCACATTGTCACCCTTACCTTCCACCCACATTGTCACCCTCACCACCCCACATTGTCACCCTCACCTCCCACATTGTCACCCTCAACCCCCCACATTGTCACCCTCGCCTCCCACCCACATTGTCACCCTCACCCCCCACATTGTCACCCTCACCTCCCCCCCACATTGTCACACTCACCCCCCCACATTGTCACCCTCACCTCCCCACATTGTCACCCTCACCTCCCACCCACATTATCACCCTTATCTCCCACCCACATTGTCACCCTCACCTCCCACCCACATTGTCACCCTCACCACCCCACATTGTCACCCTCACCTCCCACCCACATTGTCACCCTCACCCCCCACATTGTCACCCTCACCTCCCCCCACATTGTCACCCACACCCCCCACATTGTCACCCTCACCCCCCCACATTGTCACCCTCACCTCCCCCCCACATTGTCACCCTCACCTCCCCCCCAAATTGTCACCCTCACCCCCCCACATTGTCACCCTCACCTCCCAACCACATTGTCACCCTCACCTCCCACCCACATTGTCACCCTCACCACCCCACATTGTCACCCTCACCTCCCCCCCCCACTTTGTCACCCTCACCTCCCCCCCACATTGTCACCCTCACCCCCCCCCCCCACATTGTCACCCTCACTAAAGCGTATTGTCATGGTGTGCCAATTGTATGCTTTTAAAGCTGATTTCCATTATGTGCCAATTTTATGCCTCTAAAGCTGTCATATGCCAATTTTATGCCATGGATTGCCATGGTGTGCCAATGTTATGCCTCTAAAGCTGATTGTCATGGGGTGCCAATGTTATGCCTCTAAAGCTGATTGTCATGGGGTGCCAATTGTATGCTTTCAAAGATGAATTCCATGTTGTGCCAATTGTATGCCTCTATAACTGATTGCCATGATGTGCTAGTTTTATGCCTTTAAAGCTGTCATGATGTGCCAAGTTTATTCATTTTTAAAATATGCATTAAAAGCAAGTGGGTCTCAAAAAAATTACCATTTTCAAAAGTGGGTCTCGGCCCATAAAAGTTTGGGGAGCCCTGTTCTAATTGAGTGGCGCGAACATTCTAATGGGGCACTGGGGAGGCCCTTGGTCGGGAAACAATTCACCGTGCTCCCCCTGGCTGGCGTTTGTCTGTATGAATGGCCGCCAGCTGGAGGAGTGCTCATTAATTGTTTCCCTTGCGGTTTGCGTTTTGACACTATGTGGCGAGGTGTGAAGGTTCTAAGCCAACATTCTAAATGGGGTATCGGGGTGGTCCCCCTTCGGGAGGCAAACACACATAATAATGGACAAGCAATTCACGGACAGGCAGCGGTCCCGCCACGCTGATCATCTAGGTCAAGTCAGCATGTAAATGTTGATCTCTTTCCTTTAAGCATGTTCATAAAGCGTATTGTAAGAACTAATTTTCAGAAACTTGTGAAAATTACTAGGATGCCCTAAAATGAGGGGCATCTATGTGACTTTGAATATAATAATTTTCATGGCATGGTTGATCTAAAATTAGAATACCATCAATTTTTACTTACAACATACGCCATAAGCCACCTATTACATATAGATATTTGTAAAACATCCTGCATCATGCTTACATGATGTGCATGGTGTTATGTGCAATACAAAACACTACAGCAGAAAAGTGAAACAAATGATATAGCAGAAGCCAGATAGTGCTATCTCCTATGTAGTTTTTTTTTGTAGCAAAAATACCCTATCCATACTACCATACTGTGACAAAACACTCCTTCACATGTACGTTTGCCACGGACTCCTGGAGGAGTGTAGAAGCCGGCCTCCTACCACCGACTATGGTCCATATTATGGAACTGTTTATGGAACTGTTTTCGGCATGAGGTGACCGTGCGGTTCCCAGACAACTTGGTCCGTGGTTTTGAACCACTTTGAAATACGCCAGGAGAGAGCTTACACCTGAGGGGAACAAACGCTACCCAGGAGTCAGATAGAGACCCTGGAATTGCATCCGCAGGAGCCCCCAAAGTTTGACCAGCAAAAGCACCAAATGCCCTGGAACTATCTTGGGCATGGGACCACAAGTGCGGCCAGTCAGAACTTTAACACGGCGGCGTTTCCCCTAAACTGCATGGATCTGAGCAGACAACTTGGGTGTTCAGATCAGGGATATTTGGGGATGTATTATTTGTGGGGTTAATTTATGTTTTTATTATGTTTTGGGGTATTTTTATGGTTTATATAATTATGTTTGCCCCTTTGTTCCTGGGAGATAATTAGCTTACCAGTCTTTAACGCAATTATCTCCCAGGCCCGGAGATTTCCGGGAGGGGCCTGTTGCAAAGACAATGGAGACCCCTGCTGGGGTCTGTGTATAAATTGGCTGTACCTGTCCCATTAAATTTCAGTTCAGTTGTACTCCCAGAACTATGTGTCGTCTAGTTATTGGGAGGAGAAGGGCTATAATAAGTGCTTAGCACCTTGTTCCAGCTCATGGAGGATTCAGCAGGGAAAGTCCTTGTAAGGCCGGGGTTTAGGACGCTCTGCTACACATACCATTTTTAAATATTTAGTAGTACTCAGAATTATCATTCACTTGCAAAAAAAGCAAGTGAACAATAATTTGCGAGCGTGCATCCTGCCGGTTCAGTGAAATACAATACAATACACCTCGCTGACAAGGCTAAGGCCAGAACAATCATCCGAGGTTGCTGTATTTCTTGTGCAGAGGGAACTTGCTGGCATTTCAGATCTGGACCATCCTTATAGGTGGGATCAGTTTGATATGCAATTGTTATAGATTCTGACACTCAGGGAATGACTCAGAGAGCTGGCTGTGGAGACTGCAAGGGCTCTCTTAAAGTATCATGCACCTGATTTCTGTACAGACTGCAAGGCTTTCTTAATGAAGTGAGTGAGTACAAGGCTGTGTTTGATCTTTATCCAGGCTCAAGGAGGGCCAGCTCAGTGCCAGAGCCCCAAGCCGCCTTGGTCACCTTAATTTCCTTATTATATCCTCCATACTTAATGCGGCACTGTCATGGCCGCATCTGTTTTTTAACCCCCCTCCCATCTCTAATACATCTAATAGACCCCAAATGCCTTAAGCCCCCCATATTACCTATATCAAATGCTTATTTTCTGCCCGGACCTAGGCCCTGGGCACCGCCATCTTTGTGTGGGTAGATGAAGTCCCTGTGGGCCAAGCTCGGCATTCGGACGGGAATTTCGACTATTCATTCATTCGTCAGAAAGAGGAATGAATGAATAGAAATTTCAAATGAACAAACAAAGACCGAATGTCGGTGACACAGCTGCCGGCATGCAGCTCCCTCCTTGTAATATGTAAAAACAGAAGTGTCAGGGAGCTGTGCTCCCCGCCACTTCCTAACCCCCCACATGTCCTCCCTCACTCTATGGGGTTAAATATGACCCCCTATAATAACATAAGGGAGATTAAAATCTCCCAAATGCCCCTACTCACTATTCCGCGAGTAGGGGCATGTCACCTAAACAATGAGCAGCAGTTGGTGAACCCCCCTCCCATCTATTAACTAGCCCCCACCACCTATTTATTTACTAGCGGAGGGGACATAGTGTTCCCCCCCAAGCCAGCACTCGCTTCACACTCTGACTCATACTTGGATTGGTTGGATTCCAAGCCAAGTGTTGTGATGAGTCAAATTACACAGCATAGGGAAATTCCTAAGAACTTTCCCACGTTGTGTAAAATTACTTCAGAGCACTCTGATTGGTTGAATTCCAAGCAAACCAATAAGAGTGCTCTGATAGATAAATAGTGAGCCAATCAGGTAAGGCTCACTATTTACCTATCAGAGCGCTCTTATTGGTTGGCTTAAACCAACCAATCAGGGCCCTCTGAGTCAAACTGCAGGGCGTGGGAAGAAGATTTTAGAAAAAAGATTTCAAATGGTAAGTATTTATTTTTATTTACAGGGACTTAGTTTTGTTGCCCCCCCCCCTCCACTATTTTTAGGGTAAATGGATAGGTAGGGGTTTGGGGACGACGACTAGGGGCTTGGAGACCCCTAATCACCAACCCTTGGGTTTTCTTTTTACATCTAGAGTCCCCCCCTCCTATTTTCATTTAGGGCCCCCACCAGTTGCTCATGGATGGGGGGCGGGGGAGACACTAAATCCCCCATTTAGTTTAGAGGCCCCCACTCGCTGTGCATGAGTCGGGGTTCAGGGGGGGACACTATGTCCCCCCCCTGTTAATTGTTATAGGGACACTTTATTAGAGGCGTGAGGGGGTCTTTTAAACAACAGTGAGCAGTCATTTAGGTCTTTTAGTCTTTTGGTAGATAGCTCCCTAATACTGTGGCAATTAAGGAGCTATTTACAAGGTGCAACCGCAGCACGAATAGGATTGGAGTTTCAGTCATTCAAATGAAATTCCGATACGAATAGAAACTACCGAATGCTACTCTAACACGAATGAACAAACTGTTCATTCTGTTAGGACAGAATTCGGTAGTTTCACCCGCGTCCTATCTATATGACAGTATTCTGAAGAATAGTGAAAGGAAGCATTACAAGATCAGGTGAGAATTGTGGGGAAATTCCTTTGACCGTGAGAAGTGGGTCAAAGCTGGTCAAGGGTAGGAAACCTCCATAAGACAAAGTAGTCCGTACTTTGTCTTATGTTTTAAATAAGACTAGAGCAGACAGGAAGAAAAGAAGAACAGATCCTGAGAGTGGGAGAGAAGAGGAATCGATTATAGAAAGGTAAGTTCGGCATGACAGTGCCGCTTTAAGTCCTGTGATCTATTGCACAAAACGTAACATAGTGTTTTAGAGAGAATATGTAATTTGTATTTGGAGCAATAACAGAAAGAATCTGAAATTTGCTCTGAGGTCATTGTGTATTGGCTATTTTCTATATAACTTAACTTGCAGATCTCAATGGACAGTGTAATTCCAGGTTTCCCACCTATAGTAATTGTACAGCTATGCCATGGTTGCACAGACAATGATTCGGGTCATTCTTTGAGTCATGCTAATAAATAGCTCAAATGTTTCTTACCAGAACTCACTCATTGACATACACCAGGGGTGTCCAAAAAGTAGATCCCCAGATGTTATACAGGTTCCATGAGGCTTTGTCATTCTAAATGTCTTCTATAGGCATACAAAGCATTATGGGAGTTATAGTTTTACAACATCTGTGGATCTACCTTTTGGGCACCCCTGACCTAAACCGACACGTCAACTAGTAAATAAACCAGCAACTGCATCGCTATTGTATGCATAACAAAACTAGTTTTTATTTTCTATATCAATTTTGCTGTGCGTGCTTTCTAAATTCTAAGTGGTGTAGAACTATGAAACTTTGCATTGTAAAAAATAAATCCATTTACTTATTTGTGATTTACTGTCAGTAGACTAGGTGGCATTTACCAATATTAATCTAGCCCATTCATTTCTTATTTCTGATGGTAAAACAATTACATAAACGCTATAAAATTAGATTATGGAATAGCTTAGCTGAGTCAGCCATTTGAATCTTATTAATATCCCCATTGATCATGAGAAATCTGTTTTCAGCATATCATATATTCAATATACTTATCCTTGAGCAAAAATGAATAAGAAACAATATGTTTAAGAGGATTAATGACATGTTATTAGTGCATCAAATGTAAAACTATGCCTAGGACCTGAGCACTTCGTAAACCTTGTTATTCAAATCAGGTATGCAGCCTGATGTTTGCTGAGATTAGATATATCCAAGGATGGATCATTTTCAAAGATTGTCCACAATGGATTTGAAATTAAACAACTAAGATGCAACTGAAGTGCAGACTTTCTGCTTTAATTCAACGGGTGGAACAAAAATAGCGTATGAGATGTTTAGGCATTGCAACCATTTTCATACACAGTCTCCTTATTTCAGGAGCTCAAATGTAATTGGACAAATTCTAATCATATATATTCATAAATAAACTGTTAATTGTTATTACTTTGTTGAGAATCATTTTCATTGGCAATGACTGGTCGCAGCCACAGCACAAAGCGGCCCCAGGGCAGGTGGTCCGCAAATATATTAATTGTGGGCCGCAAGTTTGATGTGGTTGCTCTAGTGGTTGTCTATCTGAAAGCCACTGGTGACGTGTTTTCATCCAAACGTATACTTGCTTTACTGTCTGAGAAAAGGAACAGCATTTATGCACAAAAATCATTACATTAAATGGACACTTTAGTCACCAAAACAGCTTTAGCTAACTAAAGCCGTTTTAATGTAAACTTAATTCCCCTGCAGTCTCATTGCTCACTTCTCTGCCATTTAGAAGTTAAACCACTTTTGTTTCTGTTTATGCATCCCCAACCACACACTTTCACACAGCCTGCATGACATTTTTTTCATTTCCAATCAGATGTTAATTTAGAAGTGTTTATCTCCTGCCCTGTAAATTAAACTTTAATTACACACATGAGGCTCCTGCAGGGTAGAGCAAGCTTTTAACAGTGCAAGAGATATGAGTTCTAGATTAAACACTGTGCAATAAAGGAAGTTTAAACATTAGATCCCACTTTACAAGAAGTGTTTAGTAAGGCTGTGTAAGTTACTTGCAGGGAGGTGGGAGGTGGGACTAGGGCTGCTCAAACAAAGGGATTTAACTTCGGAATGACAGAGAATTGAGCAGTGAGATTATAGGAGCATGATCTATTTACCAAAATCTAATAATTAAGATTATGGTCACTATAGTACACTATAGTGTCCCTTTAAGAGGTAGTGCTTTGGAGTCTTATAGTGCCTAATTTAAGTTACAATTTAATTGCTGTGCATTGTGTTAACCTGAATTACATGTAAATGTATATCTCAGTTTTTTCAGTTTATTTTGTATGATTTCCTTAGCTTTTGTTGCTCTGTCATCAGCATATCTGTCAAATATATAATATGGGGGCTTTGCATGTTGCTGCCGCCTTGATGCTGTCCTTGACAGTAGCATAGGACTTGAAATGTTGAGCCTTTTATTGGAGACTTTTTAAATGACTGCAGGCTAGGAAAAAATCTGATAAAATGGGGTAGGGTACTCCATGGGAATAGCGTGGCCCGATTGAAAAATCCTTCAAAGTAATCCTTCAATTACTAGCAGAGAGATGTGGATTGGATCCTCAGCAAGATATAAGACAGCCTCTAATAAAGGAATAGTTGAAGAGATAGAAAGGCACCTTACTGGACCTTAATGCTTAGTATAGAAAATGGAAATAATAGTCCAGAGCCTAGCCAAAGCAAAACTGTCTCTCAGACAGTCACTTAGAAGTGCTTCCTATTACATTCAATGCATCTCTAAGAGGGGATGATGATTGGCGCAGTGCAGTGTTTTGCCATGCATGCGCAATAGCCTCCCAATGCTTTCCTATAGGCTGAAAGTTGGCTGAAATTGTCAAGACTGATGATCTTAGCCATAGAGGCAGGGCCACCGCAGCAATATCAGTGCTGCGATGGAGATAAGGTAAATAAAATATTTGAAATATTTGGGAGAGGACCCACACACATACACAGAGAAACAGGTATTCTGGCACTATAATGTTAGGAATAATGTTTGGATTCCTCACACTATAGTGTTCCTTTAAGTTTGTTTGGAGCCAGAATGATGCGACTGTAAACCTAATAATAATGCCACACTAAAAAAAAGATGTGGTCCATAAATATTATAATAATTATCTGTGCCTGCTTTAGAGTGAGTCACACGGGGGAGTATAGAAAATTGGATAATGGAGATTTACAGAAATAATGTATAAATAATTATAAAATATACAGCCCATTATAAATATACTGGTGTGAAGAGGGTGTTATTTATTCTGATTTTGATCTATTAAATGTTCATGGATTATATAGGTTTTTAATGAGTTCTAATAAATGGGTTATGGATTTCAGTAATGTGTTTTCACATATTCATTTTGACTGAGTGCAAATGTTTGGCTCTTATGCAATTTATCAGTTCAAGTCTTGCATGAGTTGACAAGAAATAGATTGCATAGCATATCAATTGATTAGTAAAGGTTAACATTTAGTGAGGCAGACTAAGGGTAGTTTTAACATTCTGTTAGGCGGACTGAGCATAGTTCAATGACACTGTAAGGTAGCAGTAAACAGGCACAATAAAGAAAAAATGGACCACCTAGTATATCCACAGCAAAAATTCAGTAACATAGAAAATGGGTGACCTCTCGGTTTTGGACCATAATTCATAATTAGAAAAACATGAAAGACACGAGAAGATAACAAAAAACAGACATAGCTCAAAGACACTGAATTGTAGTTAAAGGACCACTCTAGGCACCCAGACTACTTCAGCTTAATGAAGTGGTATGGGTGCCAGGTCCAGCTAGGGTTAACTAATTTTTTTATAAACATAGCAGTTTCAGAGAAACTGCTATGTTTATCAATTAGTTAAGCCTTCCCCTATTTCCTCTAGTGGCTGTCTCATTGACAGCCGCTAGAGGCGCTTGCGTGATTCTCACTGTGAAAATCACAGTGAGAGCACGCAAGCGTCCATAGGAAAGCATTATGAATGCTTTCCTATGTGACCGGCTGAATGCGCGCGCAGCTCTTGCCGCGTGTGCGCATTCAGCCGACGGGGAGGAACGGAGGCGGAGAGGAGGAGGAGAGCTCCCCGCCCAGCGCTGGAAAAAGTTAAGTTTTAAACACTTTCCCCTTTCCAGAGCCGGGCGGAAGGGGGACCCTGAGGGTGGGGGCACCCTCAGGGCACTCTAGTGCCAGGAAAACGAGTATGCTTTCCTGGCACTAGAGTGGTCCTTTAAGGGCAAAATAGCCAATTTGGGAAAAATCTCACTTACAACCACATCATGGCTAGTTTAGCACAAATTTTACCATTTGGATTTAATTCACTTTAATTCAGGGTTCAGCGATTAGATAATCAAAGGACCACAGATAGGACTTTGTTTATCCATACAAAACAGACAAATGCAGTAGAATATTGTGAAATGACAAGAATGTAAACATTTGGAATCATGGAAATACAAATTCATACGGTACCTTGTTTTACCTGTAAGGAACACACACCTGACAAAAGGCAATCTTCACATCCAGGGTAGGTTCACTGCAGTTGTACAAGAAATGTCGGCTCATAAATACCTAAAAAGAAATGGAAAAACAAAATAGATATAGATTGTTCTTGGAGAGGTTCAAATGTTCAAGAGATTGTTAAATCAATAAAACAACGCTTTTTTAGTTTTTTCATTTTACAAAAGTTTAAACAATTGGAATCAAAATACAGCAAAGTTTGCATGTATTATAGAAGAAAGAAGAAAAATCCAATATCATAATACTTCAATCTAAAATCTTAGTTAATACAAATAAAAAAAAATACTCTTATACATTTTTGGAAATGTTATAAGACCTTAAAATACATAGTGGTTTACTTACTAAACAAAACCTCTATATTTTCTGGATAAGTGCCTTTCACAACTGAAAAGCCCCTACCTGTTATATAGACCCATGTACCCCAGTACTCACACAAGGAGGAGGAGGAGGTCAGGACCATTTGTTAGTGCTAGAATTGTACATAGTTCCTTCCACTCCACTGCACATGGGTCGAAGAAAACAGAAGTGCAATGTTTTTAAGGTAAAAGTTACATGAATTGAAGACAGACTGGATATAGGGAAAAAGGTGATGAAAGAATCGAAAATAACACCAGTGTGTGGGGCTTTGAATTATTAAGTGGTCCACTGACCTTCTAGTTGATAGACAATGGACATGGAATATTCAATGAAGGAAAAATTATGTTATGTTTCTGAAAGATTGAATTATCAAATATTCAGCCAGATATAAGCTAGAATAGCTGATTGATGGGATAGCTTTGTCAATTTTTTTGTTTAAGAGCAGGGCTAGGCAACCTTCGACACTCCAGATGTTGTGAACTACATCTCACATAGTGCTCTTCCAGCTATGATGCTGGCTAAGCATCAGGAGAGATGTAGTCCACAACATCTGGAGTGCTTAAAAGCATCAAAGGGAGATGTCGACCACAACATGTGGAGTGCCTAAGGTTGCCTATCCCTGTTCTAGAGCCTGATATAATTTTATTTTAAAATCTTGACCAGCTTTGCAAACAGTGGGAATTAGAGAGCTGCTAGTCTATCTTGGGGTGGGGCTCCATGTGTGGATGCCGAGGACCCCATAAATTAGTTTTGTTTTTATTTTTTTGTGCTCATGATTCCCCTTTTTCAACCATTACTCGCTGCTTATATTATGGTTTTCCAGACTTTGCAATAAGTCTATACAAATAATTATATGACGGACTGCTTCTTAGCAGGACCATAGAAAGGACTAGAGGTGGAGGCGTGGTTCCGGCTCCGTCCAAGATGGCCGCTTGAAGACAGAGCTCCGCTCCACCGTTCCCCGATTACAGCTATTAAGAGCGGCTAAGCATACTTAATGGGGCGCACTAAACGCCCGGAGCATCCCCAGACCCCGGGGAATCCCCAGCAGGGTCCTCTGGACAATTACCTGCAGCAACAGCCCAGCGCGAGCGGCGACCCGGCTACTCCCAAGATGGCGCCTGCGCCGGAGCAGGGCCCAGCGCTCACCGCTCTGGAACGAATTGAAAACACCCTCAGGGACCTGACTGCTGCCATGGCCACTAAAACTGATCTACAGGTCATGGAGGCGAATATTCAGGAAGCTATGAGGAATGAAGTGGCAGGACTTCGCGCCGAGATCACAGCGCATACAGGCCGCATCACTACGCTTGAAGAAGCAGGCGCGGCCCTGTCTACCCGCATGGCGTCCACGGACACCGCAGTTTCGAGACAGGGTGAACTGATCCTGGCTATGCGCCGTCATCTGGAGGATGTGGATAATAGGGGTAGACGATGCAACATACGTGTACGCGGGGTCCCAGAAACTGAGGGCCCCGAGGTGGCGGCGGACACCCTCTTGGAGCTCTTCCAACTTATTATGCAATCATCCCCGCCTCCACAGATCCACTTTGAGAGGGCACATAGGGCTCTACGGCCCAGGAATGCGGATGACGGTCCAAGAGATCTTGTTTGCTGCCTCAGCTCATTCCCGGTGAAGGATGCCATCATGACGAAAGCCCGGGAGCGGCAATCTTGGCCCTTCAGAGGAGCCCAAGTAACACTCTTTAATGATTTGTCCCCCATCACTCTGGAAGCC
Source organism: Pelobates fuscus (assembly GCF_036172605.1). Lineage (NCBI taxonomy): Eukaryota > Metazoa > Chordata > Amphibia > Anura > Pelobatidae > Pelobates > Pelobates fuscus. The sequence continues at coordinate 221,534,538 of NC_086322.1, forward strand.
AGACGAGCTCTCCGCCCTGTCACGACTGCGCTACGGGATCATAATGTGGTTTACAAATGGGGTTTTCCATTTGCCTTGATGGCAAGACATCAGAATCGCTGGATCACTATGCGATGGCCGGAGGAAGTCCCACGTTTCATGGGAGAGTTGGGTCTCCCATCGCAGCCTATTACTAATTGGATTCTAGGCCCGCTGGGTCCACCGCCGAGAGCTCAGAGGGAACCCAGGCAACGACAATCCAGAGCTCCCTCTGCCCCCCGTACGGGAAGATATCGGGATCCGACCTCACCAGAGGAATAACCACCCCATCTCTCATGATTGATGCTGCACCTCCGCAGGATCTGGGCCACGGAACTCCGCTTCAGATGGCTGACTCACCCCGACCACTGTGTGAGACGCACGTACTACACTGCATACTCTAAGGTACTGTGGGGCTTGTTTTTGGCTCTTGGGAGGGGGACATTGGGCCCAGTCGGGTTGCCTTGGGGACTCCTACGCTTATGTTCACCATACCTGCTTTATGTACTACTATAATTTCCTCGATGTCTCAGCTAAGAACAGGCTGCATATGCAAGTTTTCGGGGTTTGGGCGGGGGGGTTGGGGGGGGGGGGGCGGATGTCTACGCTTCAGTTGGGTTGTCCTCTGGCAACGGAACTCTCCATGTTCTGGGACATTTGATTGAGCATTGGACCCTCTGCTGGGGCTTTGGGTGGGGGGTTCGGGATTGGGGGGGGGGGGGGTTTGGGGAAGTACACCTACACATTGTTATTGCTATTTACGGATGTTGGTGCCCGGTATACTGTGTAGTATTGTGTGTTTCATTGCCACCCTCCGAGGACCTTGCTTGGTTGCTTGCACGTGCGGCACGTTGCGCCGTGTAAGCCTCCCTACTGTACTAGGCAATCACTTTTTGACAAGCGATTATATGCCGGGTTACGACCAATCTAACCCTTTTCGTTGCAACCCGCCGCCCAGTTCGCTGTGTTCACATATTTCATTCAAAGGTGGGGTCCTCGAGGATGGCAATCATCTGTGCATTTTTAGATAGAGAACATATGCTTTTATGTAGACAATCTCAACGAGCTCACTATTGATATAGGTACTGCTCTACATGAGGTCCACTCTTCCCCCCCCCCCCCCCCTCCCCCCCCATCGTGCCGCCTCCTCTCCTCTCCCCTTCCCCTCCCTCGCCCGTGCTTGCCCATCCCAAGAGGAGTGTGCCTCCTAACTATGATGCAAGTATAACTGCAGGATTCGATGGTAGAAAATGTTTGTGCCGTTATTAGTGTTCACCTATCTGTTTGAATTTATGTGGAGATATAGGTATTGATAAATGTAACCCTTTAGGGGAGATGGGGCTTAGGGGTTCCACGGGCCTTCCGGTACTGGGGGGCAGGATAAGTACACATCACCCGCTGTTACGCCACGAGATAGGATGCTGTCCGTACGAGATTCTAAGGGAGGGGTGGGTATGGGATTCCGATAGAGTGCCCTGCTATGGGGTAATGCCCGGGGTATGCCGGTTGTCTCTGGTAGTTACGTACTGGTACGACTCCTCTGTATTTACTTTCCCTTTTGTTTTGCTATTACCATCCATAAGCCTTGACCCCGCTGTCATTCTCCGGGGAATTTCCATAGCCCTTTTACAGTAGCCCGGGGGAACGGTTGGGAGCGGTTGCCGATTGTCTTTCGGAGAGATAGTTTCCAGGCGGAGCTCGAGCTGTGCCTCCACTTTCTTACACTCGTGCTGTAGTCGTGGCCACATAGAGAGTGCTTGGGTTTCCTGGGCTGGTACCGGAACGAAGCACCTCTAGTGTCGGTCACTGCACGGGAATACCCCCCTCCATTCGGGCGGGGGGCGTAGATTTGGGTTACCCCCAAATTCTGTGAGGGTATCGACGATAAGGATACATACCTCCTTTTAACTTCTTAACAGACACCTGGCCCTGGTCCCCGGTCTCCTGTGGCTGACCCACCTTACACCCACTACTCTTATCTCTAACTTCTCTCTCATCTTCCCCCCCCCCCCTCCCCACCACTCGCTATCCCCCCCTCCCCTTTTCTTCACCTAGCTTTGGACTGACTGTCGCGTTCCCTGAGGGTTCTACACGGCACCAAGGCAGCCCTTGTTCGTAGTGACACTACGCATCATGGCTTACCGCAAAGCACCCCTAAAGGTTATCTCGCAGAACTGCAGAGGACTCAACATTCCTGAACGTAGATCCCACCTATTAAGGGAATTGAAAAGAAAACAAGTTGCGATCGCACTGCTACAGGAAACTCATTTTAGGGGAGAGTCTCACCCCAAGTTACGCGATCGACACTTCCCTACTAACTACTTCTGCAACCACCCTTCCGCTCACAAAACTGGTGTGGCTATCCTACTGTCAGCTCACTTGGGATTCGAAGAACTAGATAGAGCACAGGACTCACTGGGGAGATACCTCTTCCTTAAAGGAGTCATTGCTGATAAGATCTACACGATAGCCTCTATATATGTTCCTAATAAGAGACAGGCACCGTTTCTCCGCAATGCACTTCAACAATTGGAGGACTTCTCGGATGGGACCCTGATTGTTGGTGGCGACTTTAATACCCCGCTGGATCCTATGCTGGACTCCTCCACAGGTCATAGTTGTATCCCACAACGTCACATCAGGTCCATCCGACAATCGCTGGACTCTCTGAGATTGGTGGACAGCTGGCGGGTGCTGAATCCTACGGTGAAAGATTACACCTATTTTTCTGCACTTCACAACCGATATTCGCGGATAGATTACCTTTTTGTCACCCAAGAAGGACTCTCTCGCCTGATGGGAGCCAACATTCTTCCGGCCACCTGGTCGGACCACGGATCAGTTGAGATGGAACTGGCCTCCCCCCTCTACAAGCCGACTGGTTGGACCTGGAGACTTAATGAAGCCTTACTACTGGATCGGGATGTCCAAGATCAGCTGCACCGGGAGTTGGAGCAATACTTCAGGGAAAATGATACCCCGGACATATCCCCGATCTCTTTGTGGGAAGCGCATAAAAGCGTGATCCGCGGCATCTTTATTCGCATCGCCTCGCAAAAACGAAAAACGTTCATGGCAGAAATGACCGAACTACATCGCACTATCTCCACACTTGAGCGCAGTCATAAACGTTCTCAGTTAAACGCTGTCTATGGAGAACTGATGGAGCATCGGAGACGGCTTAAAGCACTCCTCCTGAAACGACACCTCAGGGCGGTGCAGCGAACCAAAGGCTTCTATTATGCCCACGCCAATAAAGGTGGTAAATACCTTGCCCGGCTACTAAAAGGCCCCATGCCGCCCAGACAAATTCGCCAGCTAAAACTGACCTCAGGGGAAGTGTCTCCCTTCCCGGAGCTGATAGCAGAAGAATTCCGACTCTACTATGAGAAACTTTATAATCTACAAGCACCGATCGGGGAGAGCGAAGCCATGAGACACCGCGAGAAAATCCGCACCTATCTGTCAGACGTGGACGTGGATAAGCTGGACCGAGACTCCACGGGGCTCCTAAATACCCCAATTAGTGTGGATGAAATAGCCATGGCCTTGAAATCGTCCAAGACTGGGAAGGCCCCAGGCCCGGATGGCTTCTCTGTAGGATATTATAAAAAGTTTTCGGGGTTGCTTGTACCTCGGCTCACCAACGCCATCAACGCGATAGGAGACAGGGGTCCTCTGGGCCGTGAGTCAGTTGCCGCTACCATCACTGTACTCCTGAAGCCCGGGAAGGACCCGCTACATTGCGGCAGTTACCGCCCGATATCCCTGATTAATGTGGATTCCAAGCTATTCACAAAGGTGCTGGCGAATCGCCTCAAACACCTTCTACCCGGACTGGTTCATGCTGATCAGACGGGATTCATCCCGGGTAGGGAAGCCAGGGACAGCACCCTAAGACTATTTGCCGTTCAACACCATGCTCGGAGACAGGGGACCCGGCTGATGCTTCTTTCCACGGATGCGGAGAAGGCATTTGACCGGGTCAACTGGTCATACCTGCTTGAAATGCTACAATGGCAGGGGTGTGGAGAGAGGTTCCTCGCGTGGATCTCTGCCTTGTACGCTGATCCTCGAGCAACGGTACGGGTCAATGGGGCCACGACTGCCGACTTCGCTATCCGAAACGGTACCAGACAGGGATGCCCGCTCTCACCTCTGTTATTCGCACTCCACCTAGAGCCACTTCTCCGAGCGATCAGACGGAATCCAGACATCCAGGGTTATGAATGGCATGGCACTCACCACAAAGTAGCGGCCTATGCTGATGACCTTCTCTTTTTTGTCCGCAATCCCAGGATTACACTACCTTGCCTCCTTTCGGAACTTGATAAATTCGGACAATTGTCCGGATTTAAACTTAACATCTCCAAATGTGAGGCGCTAAACATCACGCTCCCCCCGGAGGAATACCGATCTCTGGAACCACAGTTTGCGTTCAATTGGCTATCTAGTAAAATGAAATACTTAGGGGTATGGGTGACCACGAATCCGGAAGAAGTTTACGACTGCAATTTTTCACCTCTCCTTAAAAATATCCTAACGGACCTTTCCAAATGGTCCTATCCACACGTTACGTGGCACGGTAGAGTGGCAGTGCTTAAGATGAACATCCTTCCGAGGGTTCTCTACCTCCTACAGACTATACCCCTGGCCATTCCGGTGAGCTTCTTTGCGGCCCTAAAATCAGGAGTGCTCAAATATATTTGGCATGGGGGCCGCCCTCGGCTTCGCCATGACCTCTTATGCCGGCCGAGGACACAAGGTGGCCTAGCGCTCCCCGATTTCAAAAGGTATTATCAAGCCGCTATCCTACAGCGCGTTCTGGACTGGCACTCAACGTCGACACCTAAACAATGGGTAGCCCTCGATAGAGGTCTCATAGGCCCGACGCTGGAGGCGAGGGTATGGGGATCCCCCAGGAGACGGCCCACCCTGACGCCTAGCGAGGGGTTGGTCTCGCAGACCCTGCTTGGATGGCAATCCCTGAGGGAACAAGAACATGTGTCGCCGACGCCTAGCCCACTGCTACCGATTACTCACAATGAAGAAGTTGGAGGGGGGCTCCCGACTGAGGCATGGCCTATCGAGAGTGAACGTACATTTGTACCCATATACACGGTTCTTAGTGGTGGACGATTGCGGGATCTCTCATCGCTCCTAGGGGATAGACCTCCTACCTTTCTTTCACACTTCCGCCACCTACAACTGAAACATTTTCTGGCCTCCATACCACACAATGCACGACTCCACAGGGAACTTATGTGGTTTGAGCAGCTTTGTGATCAAGGTACCACCCTAGACCACGCAATTTCATCTCTATATTTACACCTGCTCACCGGAGGCGCCTCCACACGGATGGCATTCAAACGACAATGGGAAGGACAACTAGGGAAGGATCTCACCACCCAACAATGGGAATCCGCGCTACTTTGGCAACATAAGAGCTCTATGAGCTCTTATTATCAGGAGCTAAATTATAAGCTGATCTCCCTATGGTATAGGACACCGGTGCTGCTCCACCGCATCTTCCCTTCTACTCCTCCGACGTGCTGGAGATGTCAGGAGGAGCTCGGTACAGTGATACATATCTGGTGGGAGTGCAGGCTTATCATTCCCTACTGGGATATGATTAGAGAGGCGGTTCGGCTCATCCTAAGAGATCTACCAACGTGGGGTGCAGAACTGGCTTTATTACACATCTCTGCTCTACCCATACCAGTGTACAAGAAATCAATACTACGACACCTGCTTAACGCCGCAAAAGCTAACATTCCGGCACACTGGAAGACGGACATAGTACCGACCAGAAGTGAGTGGATCAAAAGAGTGGAAGATATTCAGGGGGCAGAAGAAGCCCATGCTACCATCATGGGCCGGGTAGCCAGACACACTGAAATGTGGGCACCATGGTTCTTCTATATCGCCAGCTGCCGACAGAACGGGGACTATCAGGGGCGCGCAGCGCAACTTCCAATGCCCCCCCCTCTCTAACCTCTTTTCCTACTCTCTTCTCTCTGATCTCTGGGCCACGGGGGATCTGGGCTCGGGACTGGCTAGACCATTCACAGGACGGATAATTGACATCTCACGGTACATGACTGACCTGACTACCGACTGACGATTTTCCGGTGTTCAGACTTGATGGCGGATGGTAAACCATGATCTCCGGGGATGCCCTCGGAGACCCTGGAGACCTAGGTCACGCTGGACACTTACTAAATTTGGGCGACCACCGCTCTAGTCCACCCCCTCAATGCCCCGGGATGGTGCCCATACGTACTTACGCATTGAGAACTCGTGACCTTCGACATGGGCGATCAACTGACCCCCTTTTTAAATGGTTTAGTGGTTTGTTGGGTGTACTAGCCGGTGGATATATCTCGAGCTCCGCTGTGGCACACTGTCTGGAGGGATGATCTCCCACCACCGCAGAGTCTTAGAGCCTGAATATTGGCCTTATCTGGGGATACACTAGGTAAAGGGGTTATGCATGTGAAGTGATGAGGCAGTACTCTATATCGTCTTCACAGACCCAGAATTCTAAACCTCTACGTTGCTAACGGTTGACCCAATTTTCCTAACTCTGCTCTCATGGGATAGATCATGCCAACTGTCTCTGCCTAACCTAAAGCAACGTCACACCTAGAATAGTCAGTGGTGCACCCATGTAAATACCTTGGGAATGTTCTGAGGTACTGCTCATTTACATATCTGAACCTGACAGCTGGGGACCTGCTACTGACCCACAAGAGGAAGCTCGGATCTCCTGATCCGATATAGGTTAATCGTATTGCTCCTGTTTATATCACGATTTACTAGATATTAAAACTTTGTATACATGTCTTGCTAATGTCTTGAAAATTTTGCTCGTTTATCTGGCCTGCGAGCCAACTCTGTATTATTTACTATGCCCTAATAAACAGATTTACAAAAAAAGAAAGGACTAGAGGTAATCCGTTGAGACTTGAGTAAAAGAGATGACCTACAACAGTCAACAGGGTTCTTTACAATAAGAACCCAGGACATACTTGAAAACAAGAGAAATCTCAATGTATCCATCCTGGTAAAATATTTTAGAAATAAATAAATACATTTTGAAGTAAAAAAAAAAAAATTCCACGTTCAAATGTAATTTATTTAGCATCTGCTTTTCTGTGTCAAGAAAGTTGCTTCCCCTTTTTCAGGCATAATTGTAAATTAGTTAATATTTGGCTTTTACCTTTCTTTGAATTGGACTCTGAAACAGTAATGAGTAAAAGGTTGAACTTGAAGGCCTTGAGTTTTGTAGCTTTGTTTCTAAACCAACAAATTGTTCTAAGCCTGTGCAATTTTTCTATAAAATGTTGAGAACTATTTGACATGTATCATACAATTCCAATATATATTAAATCAGCTCTTTTATATTTTTTATTCTAAGAATCACCTTCCACTGAACTCACAACTATATATTTTTTTTTGACAGATGACAGCTGAAATGGTCATTGCCCCAATTATTTACCCAAACATATTTTACAAACCATCGCATGCTTCGACATTTCTGTTTGGCAGTTTTTCCACGAAAAAACACTTGAAGTTTTAAAGCAACTTTATGAAAACATCCTCCAGCAGCAACTACACACAGGAAGCAAATACAGTTTCTTGTGCATAATAACATAATGCCACACAAGTGGCTTGAAAATATAGAAGCAAGAGATCCAAAATTCCGGTTTCAGCATTATCTATCTAAAGCCTGTCAAATCTTGGACGCAGTGTTGGGCTGGAGCCAGGAAGTGAAATTTACACATTATCTGAATGGCTGTAAGAGGGGTGTCAATAAGTAGGTGTCAATAAGATTTCCAGGTTTTGTCACACCACTCTTAATAGGTTTGACAGAAAAAAGGAAGCCAGTGCACAAAAACTTACAGCACCGTAAACATCACATGAGACTTAGTGGGAGTGGTGCCTACAGTCTCCATTAAAATCTGTTTACCAGATTTTTGGGGGTGTTTAGGCACAGAGTACCATTCAAATGTTAGAAGAATCATGTCCTGTTTTTTTATTGTTTTTGCACACCTCTTGCTTTTGGTAGCCATGTTTTTTTTTTACCGGTCATTTTCACAAAAGGTTTGATCCTAAGATGGCTTCCTCCATGCTCAAACATTGTCAGATCTTCAAGTGGTATTATTTCTAGTATCAATCTAAAATAAGGTTGATTTGATTATTATAATAAACAAAAATAAACATAAGCAGATTTACAGAAATACATTTTCAAGTTAATGTTTCACTTTAAAGACTGTGGTACAATAGCAGCATTGGAGACATGCTTTGGATGATATCATCCTCTTTCCTCTTATGATGTCATCAACCAGTGACCATTGTGTCTAGTATAAACTATACCTGCAGAGAGCATAAATTAGAGCTATGTTGCCTAAAGTATACATCTTCTTGAAACAGATAATCATCAGGGAAAAGAAAGGTCAGAATGAATGCATAGCTCAAGAGTCCATTGGGTCTCTAGGATCAGGTCTTATGAAGCTAGCTGATTTGGAAGCAGTCAAGAATAGGAAGAACAAAAAAAAGATTACCTCTCTCCTGAATATCACCACTGCTACTGATGGGAGAAGTGGTTTTGTCTTCACTTTAAAGGGATCCTATAGTACCAGGAAAACAAACCCGTTTTCCTGGCACTATAGGCTCCTGCAGTGCCTTCCTCCCGCAGGGCTGAAGGGGTTAAAACTCCTTCCGCCACTTTCCTGAATCCAGCACCGATGTCCCTCGGGGCTGGGTCAGGCTCCGCCCCCGCCCCTCCCCCGCCGACATCAGCCAGTGGGGGAGACCTAATGCGCATGCACAGCATGCAAGGAAAGCATTAGTTAAATTCCTATTGGGAAAATCTTACGTTGGAGGTCTGTGAGGATGCCCAGCATCAGGTAACAAACCAAAAGTCAGTTTGGATTCTGAAAGCCCTCTAGTGGCTGTCTGTTAGACAGCCCCAGAGAGCAGACTTAGAGCTGCAATGTAAACATTGCAGTTCTCTGGAACTACAATGTATTACATTGCAGCACTAAGTGAAAAAGGGTCATAGCACAGTAGCCCAGACTACTGCAAATAGAGGATGTGGTCTAGGTGCCTACAGTGTCCCTTTAACCTTTCATTTCATTCCTTATTATTCCTATACCAGAAATACTGCACATGATAAGCGTCTATTGTCTAAAAATCTTAAAGCTGTTCCCATAGTTTTAAGAAGAAGTGATGCACAACTATTTCGGTTGGTGTGCAATTGCCATATGTAAAAGAAAATAACAGAGCAGCAATCTACAGCAGCTTATCAGTGTTGTTCTCTTTTGTTAATAGCAGTCCTTCTTCTCCTGGCAATATGCCGAATACACTCACAAAAAAAAAAAATGTCGCTTTTCATTCCTCTCTGCTGCATAGAAACTAAAAGATTCTCCCAGGGATTTGGCTTCCTCCTGAGCCTTTATTAGATTTTAAGAGCTGAGATTGCAAATAGAACAAACAGAAAAAAAACTATTTCCAGCAAGAGCAATGCCATGTTTCAAACTAACCTATTTTCAATGGTTTTTGTAGAAAATTTTAATAACCACAGAACACAGACATAGAAAGACCCTAGAACCACTTTTATCTGAAGATGTGAAATGGTTGATGAGGGGTATGCTCTCTTCAAGAAAGAAGCAAGGCTCAACCAGCCACACCCCCCCCCCCCTTTTATTTTAGGAGGGTTGCTAAGTATTGCATGACTCCTTGAGTTATGATAAAATAATTACTTATGATTTACTCGGCTACAGGATGCGTTTCGGATGCCTACGTGGGTTTTTCTTTTTTTTTATTCCCCCCTCCATGCCTCTTACCTGTAGCCAGGGAGGGGGACACTAGATTCCCTGGTGGTCCGGTGGCACAGTGAATAGTGAAGAGGGGGCCCAGAAGTTTACATAATACAGGCTGCTCATTATCAAGGTCATATGAGTCATATGTGTCCAAGCAAACATGAAGTGTCTTTGTATATTATTAGTATAATTATTATATATTATTAATATTTTCTAACTCAATGAATGAATTAATGAAACACCAACATTTTCCTACTGAGCATGTACACAGACTTAAACATTTCTGTTTCAAACAGCACCAGATCCTTGGGATGTACTACAAATAATGTGCATACAGAGGTATTTCAATTCTATTTCAATTATACTGTGTCATCTCTACAATGTGTTTTTAAAATGGTGATACATTCCCCACGAACTACCTTTAATGTGAGTTCTGCAGGTCAAACCACAATGCAATGGCTGCCTTTCAAAATGAATCTTTTAAAACATTTTATACAAAAGCTAGAATCTGTTATAAGAGATAATCATATATCTGGTAAATGAATGACATTTATTTAGAATCAATGTAATTTGTGGAACTACTATTCAGTTACCAGAGGTGAAATTATCAGTTTTAAAAGAATCCAGTCCTCAGTTTATTTTAATTACACAGGGAACACATGAAAACATATACTAAAAGAACACATACTACTAAGAAACCCACAGATAATTTAATGTAGCTTTCTTTTTTAAACCTAAAAAAATAAAACCTGGTATGTGTGATATTAGGAAATTTCACTTTCAATTTTTTTTTCACATTTAAAACATGGTTACATAACCCCCAAAAAATTAACATAAACGATAAAACATAGTATATACTGTTGTTATTATTATTATTATTATTAAAGGGACACTATAGTCACCTGAACAACTTTAGCTTAATGAAGCAGTTTTGGTGTATAGAACATGCCTCTGCAGCCTCACTGCTCAATCCTCTGCCATTTAGGAGTTAAATCACTTTGTTTATGAACCCTAGTCACACCTCCCTGCATGTGACTTGCACAGCCTTCCATAAACACTTCCTGTATAGAGAGCCCTATTTAGGCTTTCTTTATTGCAAGTTCTGTTTAATTAAGATTTTCTTATCCCCTGCTATGTTAATAGCTTGATAGACCATGCAAGAGCCTCCTGTATGTGATTAAAGTTCAATTTAGAGATTGAGATACAATTAATTAAGGTAAATTTACATCTGTTTGAAAGTGAAAACTGTTTTTTTTCATGCAGGCTCTGTCAATCATATCCAGGGGAGGTGTGGCTAGGGCTGCATAAACAGAAACAAAGTGATTTAACTCCTAAATGACAGTGAATTGAGCAGTGAAATTGCAGGGGAATGATCTATACACTAAAACTGCTTTATTTAGCTAAAGCAATTTAGGTGACTATAGTGTTCCCTTGAATGCTAACTCACTATATTTTAATAAGCAGAGACAATTATTTCTGTCTCAAAAGGAAAATCAGATGGTTCCACCACACCTCTTCTCTGTCTATGGATCGTTTTGGCAGGATTGACCTCAGCGAAAAATAAGATAGCAAATAGTGCAAAAACCTTTGATAACATTTTAATAATATTGGTAACAAGGTGAAGAACCTCACATTTCTTTAGTAAATCACTATTTATTTATTTTCATGTTTGCCTGTAAAAACATGTAGAGAAGAAACATTGCTAGCAGCATGTAGCACAGTCCAAGTTTCATCACCGTAGAGTTGCATGTACATAAAGGAACCAAATAAGATTGAAACATTAACTTGTGAACAAACAACCCTTTAGAGTATTGTGCATGTTAATAAACATAATATCCCAATATCTCTTTGAGTCACGATTTGCAAGTATAGGTCAACTGTTCTCCCCCGGAACCATAAGATCTCTCCTTCTCCTCCTGCACCTTCACTGATTTACATCAAAAGACTCTGAAAACCTTGTGACTCTGTAGTTCTTAATCACTCTGTCCATTTGTCAAGGTATATTTGGCTCCTCCATATTACGCATTTCCATGATAGCCTTCAACATAGGGGAATCTGCCACATTTCGAATTCTGATAGAGATAGTTTGTAAGCACCAACAAGACCACCTGGAATGGAGGAGGATTATCAGAAAAGTTTTAATAATCAGAAACGTTTCGCCAATAGGGGTGAATTAGCGAGCACTCCCACCAGATGTGTAATGTACTGCCCTCTGCTGCCTTGCAACGTCAACATCTGTTATCTGACGAGATATGTCACAGTGATGTGTCAGATCAAAGATTTACTTTTGCCTTTGCGTTGGTGAGAATGTGCAACTCAATGAGTCCTCCTATTTCCCAAAGATTTTAGGAATTGGTGATCTGGACTGTGTTTGTAGCATGGAATAGAGTAATGCAACACCTGAATATTTGTCAAGTCCCTGGTAAGGTTCGGGTTTTGACCAATAAAGATCAGCTAACAGAAGCCAGCTAACTGTTGATATCTTAACTGTTCCATAAAGGTGGTAACTGGCCACCCCAGGATACTAAGAAGAGATTTACGTTTCTCATCCTCCAAAACCTGATACATTATACCCCTGATACGTTATACCCCTTTCCCCAAACCTTACAGAATTCCCTTGCTTCAAGACCCAGAGGAAAGATTGGGTTATGCCACATTGGTATTAGTGGGGAAGGAGTGGAGTAACCTAGGAGGCACAACAAAAGGTTAGTGTTGCGGTCACCGGCCCGCCGAGCCTCACGGTCGTGCCCGACCGGCACGACCGCTCCGACTACACGAGCTTACCTGCTCGTCGGCGAGCCGGGAACCGCGCGTGTAGTTCTTCCGGGCATCACGCCCGAATCCAATATGGCGCCGACCACGTGGTCGCGTCTATGGATAGCCCCGCCCCCGAGAATTATACTAACGTGTGCGTGACGTCACGACGTCAACGCACACGCACGTTCTGGGGTCAGAGGTCGCCCTCTGACCAATCATAGCTTAGAGAGGGGTATTTAAACTCCTAATTCACCCTAGTACTTTGCCATGTCGTGGTTTCAGTTTCCTGGTTTCCTGAAAGTGCTAGTTTCGTGTTTCTGATTTCCTGGTATCCTGATCCTTGGCGTTTCCCTGGTTATTCTGATCTCTGGTTTCCCTGACTTGGCTTGTCTTATCGGTATTGAGTATTTTCTGGCTTCCTTGACCTCGGCTTTCCCTTTGACCATTCTCTGTCTCTAGCGTATTAGTCCGGCCATTCTAAGGTCCGGTTTACGCTCTGTCCTGTTATTTTTCCTTTTCTGACTTATGTATATGTTTACATAGATTCTGCGTGCTGGACCACATTACTAGTCGTGACATTACGACATGGCCATGGATCCTGCAGAACTATGCAAGCATATGATCGCCTGTGAAAATAGGGTGGAAGATATGGACCACAGGTTAGACCAATTTGCTCAGGCATTTCAGACCTTGCTCCAGAGGACTGCCTATTTAGAGGTCCCTCCTGTACCACCTGTGGTTCTGCCACCTGTAGTGGTTCCCGTACCACATAAACCACCGTCCATAACTTTGTCACCGCCCCCTCGTTATGGAGGTGATTCTAAGGAATTTAGAGGTTTTTTAAACCAAATAGAATACCACTTTGAGGCCTCCCCAGGTTCATTCCCAACAGATAGATCTAAAATAGGCTATCTGATGAACCAATTAACTGGAAAAGCCTTGACTTGGGCTAACCCCTTATGGGAGAGTGGTGACGCAATAGCCCGTGATTACAGTATCTTTCTTACGGCCTTTAAGGCTACATTTGAACCTAAAGGCAGGGAGAGGAACGCTGCCAAAGCCCTTATGAGAATCAGGCAAGGCAGTCGTTCTGTAGCCGATTATGCAATAGAGTTCAGGACATTAGCGTCTGAGGTTGATTGGACCAATAGCGGTCTGGTGGCTGCTTTCTCTGAAGGTTTAGCTGAGAATATACAAGATGAAACTGCAGCTAGAGACCTTCCGGTTAGTCTTAATGAGTTTATTGCCTACATGATAAACATCGATAACCGGCTCAGAGAGAGAGAGAAAAACAAACAACGTAACAGACGTTCTAATTTGTCCATAGCTCCTCGTTTCTCTAACCCAGTGGTGAGTAGCCAAACGCCTCTTCCAGAACCTGAACCCATGCAATTGGGTAGTGCTAAACTCACTGAGGCAGAGAGACAACACAGACGTAACGAGGGGTTATGTATGTATTGTGGCAAGAAGGGACATCTAAGATCGTCATGCCCGGTTCGGCCGGAAAACTTGCACACCTAAGGCACGTACGGGGACCGACCTTAGGTGTGATGTATATGTCCCCTAAATTGACTAAGAACCGTTTCCTGGTCAAAGTAACCTTATCTTTCGAGAACACTACTGTTCAGTGTGAGGCTATGATTGACTCTGGGGCAGCGGAGAATTTCCTAGACAAAGAGTTCTCTGCTAAACATCTCCTGCCCTTAAGACATAAAGAGAAACCTATAGCAGTCGAGGCCATTGATGGAAGGCCTCTTACCCAGCCTTTCATCACACACGAAACTCTGCCAATCACTGTTTCAGTGGGTATTCTCCACTCTGAAGAAATTACCTTTCAAATCATTTCTTCACCTACAGTTCCGATAATACTCGGTTTCCCTTGGCTCCTGAAACACAATCCACGTTTGGATTGGATTGAAGGAGAGATTGTGAGTTGGGGTGAGAGATGCAAAGGTGTTTGCTTTAAACAAATCCCACAACCTATTGGCACCATTAATGTTCCTGTTACACCTCCCTTGACCACACAAATTCCACAGCAGTATATGGATTTGAAAGAGGTATTTAACAAGGTCCAGTCAGAAGGGTTACCTCCTCATAGACCTTATGACTGTACTATAAACTTATTACCAGGGACTATGCCTCCCAAGGGAGGAGTCTATGCCTTGTCCCCCCAGGAAAATCTTTGTTTGGAGGAATATATTAAGGATGCTCTCAGAAAGGGTCATATCCGTAGGTCCTCCTCACCAGCCGGGGCTGGATTCTTCTTTGTCTCTAAAAAAGAAGGAGACCTACGCCCTTGTATTGATTATAGGGGTTTGAATAGGATTACCATAAAAAATGCCTACCCTATTCCCCTTATATCAGAGCTATTCGACAGATTAAAGGGAGCTCGAGTCTTTACCAAGCTCGATCTCCGAAGTGCCTACAATCTAGTCAGAATTAAGGACGGTCACGAAGGGAAGACCGCATTTAACACCAGAATGGGACATTACGAATACCTGGTTATGCCGTTTGGATTATGTAACGCTCCAGCGGTATTCTAGGATTTTATCAACGATGTCCAAAGAGAGTACCTTCACATGTTCGTTCTAGTGTATTTGGACGACATTCTCATCTATTCCCCAGACCTAGAGACACATCACGAACATGTGAGAATTGTACTGAAAACCCTGTTACAGAACGGCCTTTACTGTAAACTGGAGAAATGCCAGTTTGACCAAACGGAGATACAATTCCTTGGATACGTTATATCTCCGTCTGGTTTCCAGATGGATCCTCGTAAACTGGAGGCATTCTTACAGTGGCCATTACCCAAGGGCCTTAAAGCTACTCAACGCTTTATAGGTTTTGCGAATTACTACCGCAAATTCATAAGGGGATTTTCCTCCGTGATTTCCCCTATAACCAATTTAACAAAAAAAGGAGCAAATTGTATATCTTGGCCCAAAGAAGCAAGAGAGGCATTTGAACGATTAAAATCTTTATTTTCCTCAGCACCTGTCCTGACCCATCCTGATCCATCCAAACCATTTATCCTAGAGGTGGATGCATCAGAGACAGGAGTTGGAGCCATTCTGTCTCAAAGAGAGAGTCCTGATACGCCTTTACATCCCTGTGGATTTTACTCTCGCAAACTCACACCTGCAGAGAGGAATTACGACATAGGGAATAGGGAACTTTTGGCCATTGTACTTGCCCTTAAGGAATGGAGGCATCTCTTGGAAGGTTCCAAAGAGCCACTTTTGATCTTTACTGATCATAAGAATTTGGCTTATATTGGGGACGCTAAGAGACTGTCCTCTCGTCAGGCTAGGTGGTCATTGTTCCTCTCCCGATTCAATTTCGTAATTACATACAGACCTGGTACTAAAAACACCAAGGCAGATGCACTTTCTCGGCAGTTTGAGACAGATGAAGTTCCGGAACAGGTGATATATCCTATTGTACCTCCTGAATGCCTCATTGCCACTACAGTTTCCGAAGTGTCTTCTCCACTCTTCTGTGCCATAATAGCAGATCAAACTCAGGCACCTGTGGGAAAACCTCCGGATAAACTGTATGTGTCACCTCAGTTTCAAAAGAAGGTACTAGACTTGTTCCATGACAGCCTCACAGCAGGCCATCCTGGAGTCCATAAAACTCTCTCTGCCATCTCCAGGAGATTTTGGTGGCCTGCTCTTAGAAACGATGTCAAAGATTATGTTGGGGCATGTCAAATATGTGCTGTTTCTAAAGTTCCTCCCAGGTCACCTCCTGGACTATTACAACCACTGCCCATACCTAGTGCTCCATGGACCCACTTGGCCATGGATTTCATTGTGGATCTACCCAGTTCAAACGGGTTTAATACAGTCCTTATGGTCATTGATAGATTTACGAAGATGGCACATTTCGTCCCACTTAAAAAATTACCATCTGCTCAAGATCTAGTTCAAATATTCTTGAGAGAGATCTTTCGGTTGCACGGTGTACCCAAAAGCATAGTATCTGACAGAGGTACCCAGTTTGTTTCTAGGTTTTGGCGTTCCTTTTGCAAACAATTGGGCGTCGAACTCTCCTTTTCGTCAGCATATCACCCTCAAACAAATGGAGCAGCAGAGAGGGCGAATCAGTCTTTAGAAGCCTATTTACGTTGCTTTATAAATGCCAATCAATCTAACTGGTACGAGCTCTTACCCATGGCTGAGTTCGCCAGAAACAACGCCACTCATGAATCTTCTAATCACAGTCCATTCTTTGTTAATCAGGGTTATCACCCCACTGTTTTTCCTTCTGCATTCTCAGACACAGAAATCCCCGCTTTGAACACCCGTTTAGATTCGATTCATGATACTTGGGATTCCGTCCATTCAGCTCTGCAAAAAGCCTCATTACGAGCGAAGGTCCAAGCTGACAAGAAACGGGGCGCTAATCCTGTCTATATTCCAGGTGACAGGGTGTGGCTCTCCACAAGACATATCAAGCTTAAGGTCCCGTCCATGAAATTTGTATTAATCCAGTGACCTATACTTTGGCACTATCGGCTCATATGAGAATAGCGAATACTTTCCATGTGTCTCTGCTCAAGCCACTCCTCCACTCCTCCTCCGCCCTTGGTAGTGGGTGATCAAGAGGAATACGAAGTCCGTTCTATCATGGACTCCAAATTATCCAGAGGTGTCTTGTCCTATCTCGTTGACTGGAAGGGTTATGGTCCCGAGGAACGTTGTTGGGTTCCTGCTGACCGAGTCCATGCGCCCCGTCTTATCCGGTCATTTCACAACCGCTTTCCTCTTAAGCCGGGTCCTTCCCGCTCGGTGCGCGGTCTTCGAGTGGGGGGTACTGTTGCGGTCACCGGCCCGCCGAGCCTCACGGTCGTGCCCGACCGGCACGACCGCTCCGACTACACGAGCTTACCTGCTCGTCGGCGAGCCGGGAACCGCGCGTGTAGTTCTTCCGGGCATCACGCCCGAATCCAATATGGCGCCGACCACGTGGTCGCGTCTATGGATAGCCCCGCCCCCGAGAATTATACTAACGTGTGCGTGACGTCACGACGTCAACGCACACGCACGTTCTGGGGTCAGAGGTCGCCCTCTGACCAATCATAGCTTAGAGAGGGGTATTTAAACTCCTAATTCACCCTAGTACTTTGCCATGTCGTGGTTTCAGTTTCCTGGTTTCCTGAAAGTGCTAGTTTCGTGTTTCTGATTTCCTGGTATCCTGATCCTTGGCGTTTCCCTGGTTATTCTGATCTCTGGTTTCCCTGACTTGGCTTGTCTTATCGGTATTGAGTATTTTCTGGCTTCCTTGACCTCGGCTTTCCCTTTGACCATTCTCTGTCTCTAGCGTATTAGTCCGGCCATTCTAAGGTCCGGTTTACGCTCTGTCCTGTTATTTTTCCTTTTCTGACTTATGTATATGTTTACATAGATTCTGCGTGCTGGACCACATTACTAGTCGTGACAGTTAGTCTCAATCACCCAAACCAGTAGACATGAGGCAGTGATCTCAGCAATGCCAGAGTTGTTGGTGATATTACGGCAAGACCTGCAGCTCCAACTGTAAAGACTGCGTAGTCAGATCCTGCAGTGTAGCAAGATATTGCTTTAAGGAAGAGGTGATTGGGGGTTTGGAGCCATACTGGGCTTTGGTAGGGCCCAAGTCCTTAATATGCTTCCCCTATATAAGGTGTTGTAGTGGGGTTTAGTGAATACATAATTTAGAACCATCCATAAATATTTTCAGTCCTGTGAACCTTTTTGATATTTCAGTCTGCTGTCCGTGTTATTATTGATTTTACTAGACAAGATCGTTCTGTGGGACAATTTCCCTTTTTAGCTACAATATTTAATAATCACTTGAATTAGGGACTCTAAAAGGTACTTACATTAAGGCTGTATTAATACAGCCATGAAATATGCTTTTTTCGTATCCCTAGCATCATCAAAGTCAAGCAACAATAATCTATAATTGACCAAGGCTCACTCAAATGTATGCACTTCTAATCCATACATAGGTTCCTGCTAACAGCTTCAAGCTAACATTGCTTCAATGCCTTCCTATTAGTAAAGCCTAATGCACGTGCAATAGGTTCCTGCTTGCGATGACGTCGGAGTAGGTGGAGACGAAGCCAGCTCCCAGGGAGATTGGCACTGGAAACTGGTAAATGGTTAAAGTGTTTTCATGGCGGCAGGGGGGCACGGATGCAGAGGAACTCTGTAGTGTTAGGAAAAGAGCTTTGTATTCCTGACACTAAATTGTTCCTTTCAGGTTGCTTTAAATCTCCTGTAAAATACTCAAAAGACATGTTTTTGTGTGTATGTGAATGGGAAGGGAACCTTTTGGAATCAGAATCTGCTTTTAGTCAGTATAGAGGATGAGAAAACACAATGAAGAGTTCTGCTTATTGCCAATGGTGATATTACTGAATTCGTTTTTCTGGCATCTGGCATGGATCAATCAGAGGAAAGAGCAGGATGTGGACATGCTCCAGCTGGCTTATAGAGTTATTTTCTTAATCAATCTACCATCGCATTGAATGATGACAGAACACATTGTTTTCTAATTAAATGAATCAAAACTGCAATACAAATTCAGGCTCTAAAGCAAAACAGTCATTAGCAACATCAATTTTAACATGAAGCCTACTTCGTGTGCTAGGAATTTTGCAGGTTCACTAAAGGTGGCATCATTTTAGTTGAATATACCCATACCTCCCAACATTTCAGATAGACAAAGAGTTTAAGGACACATTATTGTGAGTATTATTGCTGTGAAGCTCTGTTATACACTCAGAAACACCAACAATATGGAGCTCCTAGAAAAGAGGGACAGTAGGATAGAAAAAAAATGTATTTGTGCCCAAATTAGGCAACTATTCCTAAATAGTGATTATTGAATTGATAGCCCAACAATGGTCCAAATGCATTGGGGTGGGATCAGATAAGCAACAGCAAAAAAAAAAAAAAAACACAGAGAAAGAATCTGTCCCAAATAAATTATATGAAAAAAATAATAAAATTAAATGAAATCAATAAAATACTTTATTGTTAAACTAAAAGGTGTGGTTTAACAATAAAGTATTTCAATAAAGTATTTAATTTTATTATTTTTTTCATATCATTTATTTGGGACAGATTCCTTCTCTGTTTTTTATCATTCCTAAATCGGCACACTTGGGATGTATGTATACCTCGTTTGTTCTATAGCAGGAGGAGTACTATTCCCATAAAGCAGTCTAAATTGAACAAGAGTCTTTTTTTCCACTTTTCCAGAGAGGAAATCCCATTTATAGGAAAATGGTGTAAAACTCCATCCACATATGGTACCATCCTCCTTCCCACTTTTCATCTGTTCTGCCCCTATTATGGATAGTGTCTCCTATTACTTCCTGCTCTCTAATCCCTTACAATTTTAAATAAAATTGAAATTAAGCTTGGGTATTAAGGAGACTAAGCCTTCAACTAACTGTAGAGCATTAATCTCCAAACAGTACATATAAAAACTTGACTTGGATAATATAACAATTACTAGTCCACACAATGTTCTTTTCCTCAATGATAACCAGGCTTGAGGTCACCTCAAGAAAACAGTATCTAATCATTACCAAATATAATGGTTTTCAAGTAAAATTTGGGGCTCTAGAATATCATGGTATGCCAAAAAGACATCATCTTGAACTAGATATGGAAGGGCCAGTACAAGATGGGGTTTGGAGAGACTAGTGAAGGGTTTGTACAGCTACATAGATAAAATTCCCTGCTATCTCCCATGAAGAAAGGTTTAACATGGTTAATTCTCAGATATAGAATTACATATTTGTGTTTTTTTTTTTTTATCATTTTGCTTTCAAATATTGCCAGACTGTAATTGGAAAATTATTGATAAAATCAAACAAGCTCTTTTTGGCAATTACATCTGGAGCAGCGAATGATTTGTATTGTGTTTTTAATAAAATTGTTAAACATATTCTTATCGGCTTAAGCTTTTATTGATTTAATATAGGCTACCAGCAAATGTTTGAGTAAGACATTCTATTATCTTCCAAAGAAATCATCTACTAAAAACATTAATGAATTAGTACACACAATCTTAATTCGATCATACGCTGGTGCTCTCAAAGCAAAGCAAATTTCCTCTTGGCAGGAACAAAACTTCATATCCACACGATCCAAATGTTACCTTCCGTTTGAGATAGCACAAAAAAATCTAGATACAATCTACCGCAGTTTCTTTGTAGGCCAATTACAGTGCCTTCCTTTGAGAAGACAACTCTGGATAAATTACACTGAGATTACGGTAGTTCCAAGACAATCTACAATTGTATTAATATGTAATGAAATGCTAAAGTGCTGATTTATTCAGTGACTGTACATTTTATTCAGTTTTGCTATTCTCATTTAGAGACTAATGTGGAAGCACTGTAGTGTCCTAGCAATGAGTTATTGTGAACTCATGCATACAGAGAAATCTTAATCTACAAATTCTTTATAATCAAAAAGGATTTTATTTTATACCAACGCACTTGAGATAATTACGAGTACATTTTGTTATCTCTGGCAGGCTTAAATTGAAATTATTCCACCAAATTAATTTTGCAGGTGCAATTTTTGTGTATTTTTTTAATGTGTCAATGTTAATTGTCATCCACAGTTTGTTAGGATGATATGCTTACCTAGAGGTAGGCATAGATTCTATAGATTGTGCTGAAGAAATGTATAGATTATAAGACATATCGACATGAAGATGGCCTCCTCCTACACTAACATGATGTCTGGAAATCAATGGAACTGCAGCATGAATAGCTGTCCCACAACTGTCAGTCTGTCCTAATGGCATGTTGTTTCACATGGATAAAAGGAATATTTTCAGCTGTGTTTACACTGATTAGCCACAACAATAAAATAGACAGAGGAAGTGAACAACATTGGTAACGTAGTGTTACAATGGCACCTGTACATATGTTAGACAGCAAGTAGTCAGTTTCTGCATTTCATGCCTTGGAAGCATGAAAAATAACAAGCAAAATTAATTGAGTGACTTTGACAAGGGCCACATTATGATGGCGAGACAACTGGTTCAGAACATCTCCAGATGGCAAGTCTTGTGGGGTGTTTTAGGTATGCAGTGCTTAGTACCTACCAAACGTGGTACAAGAGAGGACAACCAGCGTCAGGGCCCAAGGCTCATTTATGCACATGGGGAGTCATCTGGTCCGAACACACTAATGTAGCTCAAACTGCTGGCCATGATAGAAAGATGTTAGAACACATCAGAACAAAGTGTATTGCAGCTTACTGCATATGAGCAGACCAGTTAGAGTGCCAATCATGACTTCTGCTCACTGCCGAAAGCACCTTCAATGGGGCATCAAAACTGGACCATAAAAGATTGCCTGGTCTGATAATTCACATTTTCTTTAGGATCTGGTGGATGGCTGGGTTCATGTATGTCATATACCTGGGGAAGAGATAACAGCAGGATACACTTTGGAAGAAAGCAGGCCAGCAGAGCTTGTATTATGTTCTTTCAATGTTCTGCTGGAAAACCTTGGGTCCTTGCATTCATGTGTATGTTACTTAGACATGTACCACCCAGAAATTGTTGCAGACCATGCACATGGCAATGGCAGTGGCCTCTTTCAGCAGTTAAATGCACCCTGCCACACTTGTTTAGGAATGGTTTGAGGAACGTGACAAAGAGTTAAAGGTGTTGCCTACACCTCTAAATTCCCTAGATTTCAATCCAATTGAGCATCTGTTGGATGTTCTGATACAACAAATACGATCCATGGAGGCCCATACTCACAAGTTGCAGGACTAAAAGGATCTGCTGCTAATGTCTTGGTGTCCGATACAACAGGACACATTCAGAGGCCTTGTGAACTTCATGCCTTGATTCATCAGAGCTGTTTTGGCAGCACAAGGGGGACCCAGGGGTGGACTGACCGGTCGGGCACTTCGGACATGGTCCGAGGGCCCAGCCGGGAGGGGGGCCCACCATCAGGGGGCCCGGCGACACACTTTGAGGGGGCCGTCCGCCCCTTTAAATGCTGCAGCCGCCTGAGCGCTCTCTTAATAGCCTCAGGCGGCTGCAGCCTCTCACCTCCCCTCCCCTGTAGCGTGGCCGAGCTGCTCTCCGGTCCGCGGTGCCCGGCCGGAGTGATAGGAAGGTGCACAGTGCACCTTCCTGTCAGTCCGGCCGGGTACAGGAAACAGAAACTCCTGTTCCGCGCGGAACAGGAGTTTCTGTTTCCTGTACCCGGCCGGACTGACAGGAAGGTGCACCTTCCTATCACTCCGGCCGGGCACCGCAGACCGGAGAGCAGCTCGGCCACGCTACAGGGGAGGGGGTAAGAAGAAAGAGGGAGGGAGAGAGGGAGGGAGGGAGAGAGGGAGGGAGGGAGGGAGGGGGGGGAAGAAGAAAGAGGGAGGGAGGAGGGGGGAATAAGAAAGAGGGAGGGGGGTAAGAAGAAAGAGGGAGGGGGGTAAGAAGAAAGAGGGAGGGAGGGGGGAAGAAGAAAGAGGGAGGGGGGGTAAGAAGAAAGAGGGAGGGGGGGTAAGAAGAAAGAGGGAGGGGGGTAAGAAGAAAGAGGGAGGGGGTAAGAAGAAAGTGGGAGGGGGGTAAGAAGAAAGTGGGGGGGTGGGGGTAAGAAGAAAGTGGGGGGGTGGGGGTAAGAAGAAAGTGAGGGAGGGGGGTAAGAAGAAAGAGGGAGGGGGTAAGAAGAAAGAGGGAGGGGGGTAAGAAGAAAGAGGGAGGGGGGTAAGAAGAAAGAGGGAGGGGGGTAAGAAGAAAGAGGGGAGGGGGTAAGAAGAAAGAGGGAGGGGGGGTAAGAAGAAAGAGGGAGGGGGTAAGAAGAAAGAGGGAGGGGGGTAAGAAGAAAGAGGGAGGGGGTAAGAAGAAAGAGGGAGGGGGTAAGAAGAAAGAGGGAGGGGGTAAGAAGAAAGAGGGAGGGGGGTAAGAAGAAAGAGGGAGGGGGTAAGAAGAAAGAGGGAGGGGGTAAGAAGAAAGAGGGAGGGGGTAAGAAGAAAGAGGGGGTAAGAAGAAAGAGGGGGTGGGGTAAGAAGAAAGAGGGAGGGGGGGTAAGAAGAAAGAGGGAGGGGGTATGAAGAAAGAGGGGGGGTAAGAAGAGAAAGGGGGGGTAAGAAGAGAAAGGGAGGGGGGTAAGAAGAGAGGGGGTAAGTAGAGAGGGGGGTAAGAAGAGAAAGGGGGGAAGAAGAGAGGGGGGGAGAAGAGAGAGGGAGGGGGAGTAAGAAGAGAGAGGGAGGGGGGTAAGAAGAGAAAGGGAGGGGGGTAAGAAGAGAGAGGGAGTGGGTAAGAAGAGAGAGGGAGGGGGTAAGGAGAGAGAGGGAGGGGGTAAGGAGAGAGGGAGGGGGGTAAGAAGAGAGAGGGAGGGGGAGTAAGAATAGAGGGAGGGGGAGTAAGAAGAGAGGGAGGGGGAGTAAGAAGAGAGAGAGGGGGGTAAGAAGGGGGTAAGAAGAGGGGGAGGGGGGAGTAAAAAGGGAGGGGGGAGTAAGAAGGGGGTAAGAAGAGGGGGAGTAAGAAGAGAGTGAGTGGGGAGTAAGAAGGGAGGGGGGAGTAAGAAGGGGGTAAGAAAAGGGGGAGTAAGAGGAGGGGGAGGGGGGAGTAAGAGGAGGGCCGTTGCCCCCTCCCCTGTCCGCAGGCACCGTGCGGGCAGCCGGCAGGGGAGGGAGGAAGAGAGGACCCGGGAGCTCAGCCTTCAGCTCCTCTGGGTCCTTCTTGTGCGAGCACAGATCGTTGCCGCGGTTACCACGGCAACGTTACGGCTCTTGCGAGAGTAAACTCTAGCCCTGGAGCTACGGCTAGAGTTCACTCTCAACACTGTGACCACCAGGGATTCCTGGTGGTCGCAGTGGTGAGAGTGAACTCTAGCCCCATAAACACATTGCCCCCACACACCATACACATTCACACACTGCCCCCCATACACCCACACACACCATACAAATTGACACACATTGCTTCACACACACACACACACACATACACTGCCCACCCATACACACACAGCCCCCCCATACTAACATTGCCACACACCCTACACATTCACACACTACACCCGCTCTCACACACTGAACCTTTCACACACACTGCACCCCTTACACATTGCACCACTGCTCCTATACCCTACTACAGCCTCATATCCCAGCAGTCCCCAGGTAAGTTGTCAAACTGTTCTTAAACGGTTTGATCACTTACTCTGAAAGGGGGGCCCGGCCCTCCTGGCACCATAACGACTACACAGAGCAGTAGTGGTTATTGTGCATGGATTATTTCTTTAAATAATCTACAAGTGCCCCAGTAGCCAGCAAGCCGGCCAGCTGGCCAGCCAGCCAGCCCACAGGCCACCAGTTAGGCTTACAGCCAGCAAGCCCACAGCCTGCCAACTGCAGCCAGCAAGCCACAGCCTGCCAGCAGCAGCCAGAAAGCCCACAGCCTGCCGGCAGTAGCCAGCCAGCCCACAGCCTGCCAGCAAGCCCACAGCCTGCCAGCCGCAGCCAGTAAGCCCACAGCCTTCCAGCAAGCCCACAGACTGCCAGCCAGCAACAGTAATTAAGGTAAGAGGAGCCAACTTGGCCTAGGTATCAGCGAGCTATGTTGTGTTGCTATATTGTGAATAGGAACCAGAGTGTTGGAGAGACCCCCCTCCAGGCCCCATTAGACTCCATTGTAGTCTCTAATGGGACCTGGAGGAAATTCTTTCTAACACACTCTCTAAAGGACACTGAGATAGCCTCTGCTAGAATGCTCCCCACCCTCCATGGCCCATTAGCCCTCAATTGCAGTCTCTACTGGGGCCTGGAGGCGACTGTTTCCAGCAGGGACACTGAGATGGCCTCTGTTAGAAAGACCCCTTTCCAAGCCTATTAGACTCCATTGTAGTCTCTAATAGGGCCTGGAGGGGATTCTTTCTAACACACTCTCTAAAGGACACTGAGATAGCCTCTGCTAGAAAGACCCCCCTCCATGGCCCATTAGCCCTCAATTGTAGTCTCTACTGGGGCCTCGAAGGGATTATTGCACTTTTGTTCCTTGTGTCTAAAGATTGTGTAGGGTGTGGCTGGAGGCGGTGCATGGAGGCAGGACATGGGTGGCGCTTGCTGCGGAGTATGGGTGGGGCCTGTAAGGGGGCCCTTGATTTATTTTGCCCGGGGGCCCTGAGGGTTCTCAGTCCGCCCCTGGGGGGACCTACACAATATTAGGCAGGTGGTTTTAATGTTGAGGCTGATCAGTGTATTTTAGCAATTTTCTTTGTGCAGTGTATAAAATAAATGACATTTTATTCCCTGTAGAGAAGTGAGTCATAACAGATTCACTTAAAACATACAATTTAATATACATATCTGGACTAGTGGTACTCCCTGAGTTAGCTCAGCCAGGTACATTGCTTAATAGCCTATGCCAGAGATTGGCAGCCTTAGGCACTTCAGACGTGGACTACATGTCCCATAATGCTCTTGCAGCCATGATGGTAAAGCTTCAGGGGAAATGTAGTACACAACATGTGAGTGCCAAGGGTTGCCTACCCCTGTTCAATACCAACTTTTTGTTTGTTTTGTTTTTGTCTTATAATGACAGTTTCATTGAGGAGGTAATATCATGGAAATTTTACAGACAGCACCCTTCATAATTGTATATACTTCTGGTCATGGTGGCAGATTTGTAATTGTTTTATTCATAACTTTATTTGTAATTTTTTTGAAACTTTTTTTATGAGGCATGTACAACACATAATCATTGGTCACAAACTGGTATGCATAACAAAAGTGACATCGGAACATAGATGCATTTAAGACACATGTACCAAAAACAAAGAAGCAAAATTATATGTAAATAGCTACACTTGAAACCACAAGAAAATAAACGTGGGGATACACATTAGTGTGACAAACGCTCCTTCCTACGAACATTTGACATTTATTCCTGGAGGAGTGTGGAAGCTGGCCACCTGCCCATTGACTATGGTCCAGGTCTGAGACACTGTTTAGGAATTACCCTGCCCAGCCGCCATTAGCAGCTTTCCCTGGCTGCCCCTGGTTTGGCACTTTCCCTGCATTCGAATGAAACTGAACGCTAGCTCCCTGGTAGCCGTTTGCATGAACCAAAACCACAAATGGTCCCCAGGTGTACTTAGCCACGACCGCTATGGAACTAATTTCGGCATGAGAACTTCGTGGGACCCCGGTCACCTTAGCGGTACTTAGCCACGAATGTTATTAAAAAATTTCAGCATGCGGTTCCCAAACTACTTGGTTCGGGGTTTTGAACCACTTTGCAACCCGCCAGGAGAGTGCTTTTTGGAGGTGCCTTTTGAAGGTGCCTGAGACTAATGGGAGCACCCTGAATTTCGGACACAGGAGCTCTCAAAAGTTGACCAGCAAACGTACCAAACACCCTGGAACTATTTTGGGCATAGGACCATGTGTGCAGCCAGTCAGAAATTTACCACAGTGGCTTTTCCCCTACATTGCATGGATCTGAGCGCTATTTGAACAACTTGGGCGCTCAGATCAGGGCTATTTGGAAATGTACAATATGTGGGGTTATTGTATGGTTTTATTATGTTTTGGGGTACTTTTATGTTTTTTTGTTTTGTGTTGGGCTCTCTGTTTCTGGGAGATAATTAGCTTACGGGCCTTTAATTCAATTATCTCCCAGTCCCACATATTCCCGGGAGGGGCTTGTGTTGAATACAATGGAGACCCCATGCTGGGGTCTGTGCATAAAAGGCAGAGTTTGGCTCATTAAAATCAGTTGTACTCCCAGAACTATGTGTTGTTTAGGGCTAATTACTGCTCAGCACCTTGTTCCAGCTCGTGGAGGATTTGGCCGGGAAAGTCCTTTTAAGTACTAGAGTTCTCAGGACAGTGTGTCATCCAGTCCCTGGGAGGAAATAGAGCTAGTTCCCTATCCTGTTGCAGGACAGAGAGGCTCCAGAAGGACCCTAGTCAAGCCCTGAGGTTTTTCCCAGTTCCAGCTAGGAAGCGATCCTTGGCAGAGGTACCCAAGCGGGGTACAAGAATCTCCGCTACAATTAGTTTTATTCATAAATTTAGGTTTCTTATGCCAGAGGGATGGGAAACTTCCAGGCACTTAGCTACCACTTAAAGGTGGGTCAGAATATAGGTCAAGCATAGGCAACCTTTGGCACTCCAAATATTTTGGACTACACCTCCCATGATGCTTTGGCAGCATTATGGGTGTAAGATCATTATGGGGGATGTAGTTCACAACATCTGGAGTCAGGGCCGGACTGGGGATACAAAGCAGCCCTGGGAAAAAAAATCTATGCCAGCCCCATAAGTCATTGCGCCATATATTGTCGCATGTAATATGTAAGGCTATGTCTTGCCACCCCAGATGATTGAGTAATTATATATATATATACATATACATATATATATATATATATATATATATATATATATATATATATATATATATATATATATATATATATATATATATATATATAGCTTTTTCTAATATAATATATTGGTCCTTTCAAAGTAAAACATTTAATTATACAGTAAGCATACTCACATGCAGACACAGACAATCTCACTGACACACACAAGCTCATTGATACACAGCCTCATAGACAAACAATTTCACTAATATACATAAGCTCATTGACATAAAAATACAAGCTCACTCACTAGCAGACACACACACACATGCAAGCAAGCAAACTCACTAGCAGGCGCACCCACACACACAGCTTAATGTAGTGGTTCTGGTGTCTATAGCCTGTCCCTGCAGGCTTTTGAATGTAAACACTGACTTTTCAGAGAAAAGGCAGTGTTTACATTGCTTCCTAGTGACACCTCTAGTGACAGACACTCAGACGGTCACTAGAGGCGCTTCCTGTGTCAGTGCGGATTGGCTGAGATCATCAAGCTTGATGATCTCAGTCATAGAGGCAGAGACCAGCATGACGTTGGAAAAAAAAAGTGAGTAAAACACTATTTTTACAAACACACACAGACACTACGACTGACACACACACACCATGACAGACATACACACACCATGACACAGACAGACACACACACACACACCATGATACAGACACACAGTGACACAGAGACACACACACACAGCATGACACATACACACACACAGCATGACACAGACACACACACAGCATGACACAGACACAGACACAGCATGACACAGAAACACACACACAGCGTGACACAGACAGACACACACACAGCATGACACAGACACAGCATGACACACACACACACACACAGCATGACACATAAACACACACAGCATGACACACTCCCACTGACATACATACTTGTTGCTACCTGTGTGGGTGGGTGGGCAGACTGATAGGTGCCCCTCCCCTTCTG
Source organism: Pelobates fuscus (assembly GCF_036172605.1). Taxonomy (NCBI): domain Eukaryota; kingdom Metazoa; phylum Chordata; class Amphibia; order Anura; family Pelobatidae; genus Pelobates; species Pelobates fuscus. Next base: position 221,563,507 of record NC_086322.1, read on the forward strand.
TGCCCTCTTTTGCCCCCTGTGTGCTTTTTAGCCCCTTCCCCTCCTGTGCCCTTATGTAGCACCCCCCCTTCCTGTGCCCTCTTTAGCCCCCTCCCGTGCCCTCTTTAGCCACCTCCCTTCCTGTGCCCTCTTTAGCCCCATCCCGTGCCCTCTTTAGCCCCCCTTCCGACTTGTACCCTCTTCAGCCCCTTTTGTGCTCATCTTTTGGCCCCTCTCCCCTTCCTGTGACCTCTTAGCCCCCTTCCCTCCTGTGCCCTTTGTTACCCCCCCTCCCCTTCCTGTGACCTCTTAGCCCCCTCCCCTCCTGTGCCCTTTGTTACCCCCCCTCCCCTTCCTGTGACCTCTTAGCCCCCTCCCCTCCTGTGCCATTTGTTACCCCCCCTCCCCTTCCTGTGACCTCTTAGCCCCCTCCCCTCCTGTGCCCTTTGTTACCCCCCCTCCCCTCCTGTGCCCTTTGTTACCCCCCACCCTCCCCTTCCTGTGACCTCTTAGCCCCCTCCCCTCCTGTGCCCTTTGTTACCCCCCCTCCTCTCCTGTGTCCTTTGTTACCCCCCCTCCCCTCCTGTGCCCTTTGTTACCCCCCACCCTCCCCTTCCTGTGACCTCTTAGCCCCCTCCCCTCCTGTGCCATTTGTTACCCCCCCTCCCCTCCTGTGCCATTTGTTACCCCCCCTCCCCTCCTGTGCCCTTTGTTACCCCCCCTCCCCTCATGTGCCCTTTGTTACCCCCCCTCCCCTCCTGTGCTCTTTGTTACCCCCCTCCCCTCCTGTGCTCTTTGTTACCCCCCACCCCCCCTCCTGTGCTCTTTGTTACCCCCCACCCCCACCCCTCCCCTCCCCTCCTGTGCTCTTTGTTACCCCCCACCCTCCCCTTCCTGTGACCTTTGTTACTTCCCCCCACCCCTCCCCTCCTGTGCCATTTGTTACCCCCCTCCCCTCCTGTGCCCTTTGTTACCCCCCCTCCCCTCATGTGCCCTTTGTTACCCCCCCTCCCCTCCTGTGCTCTTTGTTACCCCCCCTCCCGTGCTCTTTGTTACCCCCCCTCCCCTCCTGTGCTCTTTGTTACCCCCCACCCTCCCCTTCCTGTGACCTTTGTTACTTCCCCCCCCACCCCTTCCCCACCCCCTCCCCTCCTGTGCTCACCTTCCAGCCCAGCCAGCCTTCCTGAAGCTCTTCTTGCTGCCGCAGAGGAAGCTCTTCTGGCGGCCGCTGGGGGAGCAGGCTGTTCTGTCTCTGCTCCCCCTCCCTCGCGCGCAGCTTAATGAGACCGGGGCCGGAATATGACGTCATATTCCGGCGCCGGTCTCTTTCTAGCGCGCGAGGGAGGGGGAGCAGAGACAGAACAGCCTGCTCCCCCAGCGGCCGCCAGAAGAGCTTCCCCTGCGGCCGTAAGAAGAGCTTCCCCTGCGGCCGCAAGGAGAGCTTCCCCTGCGGCCGCAAGGAGAGCTCTCTATGCGGCCGCAGGACATCCACATGTCTCCCCGGCCCCAGGTGCCGACGGCCCACCGGGAAATTTCCCGGTATCCCGGTGGGCCAGTCCGGCCCTGTCTGGAGTGCCAAAGGTTGCCTATCCCTGATATAGGTACTATTATTGTCAGGCTGTCTCTGTATCTCTTTTGTTCTGTGCTTGGTATTGGGGGCTGGCACATACAAATCAGGGGTTTGGGACATAAATGTACATTCATCCCTCATGTCACTTATATGGATTACGAAAACTGAATGAATGGGTTGACAGAGATAACAAGCAAAATGTAAATGTGGCAAACTAGGGTTGAAGCTTAGGACAAAGGACAAGACTGGAAAGAGACTATTTAAATAGGCGATGGGCACATGTAATCCTAGTATATCCGAATATATCACTGTTAGGGTGCCAGATTTTACCTGGCAACTTGATTAAATTTGTAAATATTGTGTCAGGATGTCCATGCTCTGGACAATAAACTTTAAATGCAAGCTTTACGATAATATAGTACTGCAGTTTATTTGCGCTTTCCACAAGTTATACAATACTGTGCTTTCACATAAATAAATAAAACAAAAAGAAAATAAATCCTACTCCAACTTGTAGACTTACTAAACAGCAGTATTCCTAACTATCCAACTGGCTAGCTAATTCAGTCCCCAGTTTTAAACAATTTCAACACAGCACTTTAAGCAGGCTTTTACACCGTACACAATCACACAAAAATTAAAATCAGCGCGGAAGCAAAATGATAATAGTCCACAAGCAGCTTGAACACCAATACCAAGTCTCTCTTTTCCGATCAGAAAACTGGATAAAAACAGGGGGGTAGGTGCAGCGGTTCAGTAATCCTTGACAAGGTATATGTGGAGAGAACCAGAGAAGAAATAATAGTGTAGTATTCTAAAACTGTAGTGGTGATAGGTAAGATAAAAGATGTGCACTCACACTTTCCTGGAGCTTCAATACAGCTCCAGTGTATGCGCCTGGGCAGAATAATCCCTGCCTGTGGATCAAGTGCAGAGGTAATTCTTTGAATTACAGGTGTGGCAGAGGGTATCCTCATAAAAAAATAAACAAAAATCGCACAGTACACAGTACCTTTTCTTTTAGGGTCTCAGGCTTAACTGCCTCCTCTCTCCCAGCTGTTAGACTCTCTAATGCCTTCATAGGCTGACCTTTTAAACCCCTAGTGCAGGTTAATTACATTCACCTGAAAGGACTGACTTCCACCAATTAACCCTATCATGCTGGGAATAAAGAGCGCTCCGAACTTTTACTTACATAGAAAGCCTCCCTGACCTTGCCACATAATATAGTTGGGAACGTATGTTTGTACCTCCACTTGGGATAGTGTCACATTTTCATAAGTGAATTTATCAATTTATTTATATATTTATTTTTATGATCCCTCAATACTATTATGTGATATTTTAGTTGACCCTTGCTCTGAATACAAGATTAGTAAATTGTTAACGTGGATTAAAACATGACTCCATCAAGTGATAATAGTACTGTCCTCGTTTTATAGCTTCCCTTTGAATCAACTAACATTTTTAACACATTTTTTCCAAAATCAATTTTTATTTTCTTTAACACTTTTAAATTTTATATTAAGCACCGATGACCTCAAGTCTTATGTTCTGTTAATGATTATCCATAGCTGAAAGTTTAATTATTTGCAAACTTCATTTTAGGTATGGTGCTTCTTCTTGCCATCCTGCTAATTAAAAATAAATTTTCACTTATGACTAAGTGACAGCCAAGTACGTTGACTGCTCTCCCATGTAACTTAAGGACCATATTTTGTCATTGTCTGCATTGCAACAAAGGCTATTTTTTACCAATGCTGTGGCTAGATTGCATTCCGTAATTAAAAGTGCAACCCTAATGGGAAGCTGGATCCTTAAGTAGAAAATATTGACATACCACACCAAAATTTAATCTGAAGCATTTTCCTTTTCTATTTGCATTCTAAAGAAAATTAAATAAATAAGACAGCATCCTGTAGGCACAAACAGAGAGCAATTACTGGAACCGAGAAGCCTCGCACAAGGAGGCTGGAATTACTAGCAGTGTCTTGTGTTTCTCGTTACTGCTGAATATTGAACAGTCGCATACTGCCAATCTGAGTTAAATCACTAGGCTTATAACAAATAAGAAAAATGTCTGGGAAATGTGGATCTCTGCTGTTTTAGTTTGTTAACAGAGAAAATGCATCACAAATAAACACATTTTCTATTCAGAGTGATCTCATACACTATATTGTTTTGTTTTCTAATATTACAGTTGCATTACAATGCACTGCATGAACAATATAAGATCGGGTAATATATCTGCTAATGAACATATAACACATAACCATCTTCCTAGTCGTGCTCTGTATAACGTCATTACCAGTTGCTACACCATAAATATATTATTTTTTAAGTCACGCACAGTATTCTCGGGTTTGTGTTTAATTCTATAGTTGCATTCATCAACTATGAATGTTGAGTCTTGATCATAACGTGACGTGATGACATTGTTTAATTGACTTTATACGCAGAACAATTTATTGATGAGTCCTTATTAGAGCTGCAGAATGGAGAACAATTAATGAACTGGGATAAAAAATTGGTATAAAATAGGAAAAAATAGGAAAATTGCACTCAATCTCTAAAACCTGATTTTGTAAACAGATCTTTCTAGTAAGACTAGACAGTTTACTACAAAATGCAGATTATTGGATAGACGCTAATGTAATATATTGATTGCGAGTTAATCTGTCTGTATCCAGATTATTTTAGGTTAATAGTAACTTGATCAATGCATCGGGAAAAAATGCTAAAATGTTTACAAGATAAGGTTCCTTGCCCTTTTGTTAATGGCTTTATAGATTATGTTCTTTGACACCCATTATACTAGAGTTGTTTTTTGTAGAGGGTGTTAAAAGTTATTATTTTTCCAGTCAAATAGTTTCAATGTCTGGATCGCTAAAAGGCTAAAATATATATAATGGACAAGGTGGGTACCTTAGAAAAAATCTCTAATTCAACTGTAGTCACAGCATAGCTATTTAGCCTATATTTTGCATCCTGGTTTTAAATTTACCAAATGTTTATATTTCGGAATAAAGCTCAGTGTCTTCGGTCGCAGTTCCACTTCAAAGACTGGGTATTTAGTAAATTGTAGAAAACAGAAAATCAGGCTTGTTACATTTATGCCAAACGTTTTCTTTGTAGTTTCGTTATCACTGTGAATTGTCTGGTTGGTACCATAAACCTCGGTAGCAGTAGTTCCCCAGTATTTCAACAATAATGGAGGTAGGTGTTTATAATAGGTATACTGAGAAACATAGACTGTTGGTGTGCCTCAAGCACTGGTTGGGAAATTACTGCTATAAAGAAGTGTTTGTTTAGCTACAAAAAAAAAAAAAATGAATGCACTATATTAACTAGACGAATAGCAATAAAATAAGACTAGAATGAGGATGCTAAAATGTGAGGAGCTTAAATAACCATCTATATTACCCTGGAAATGACTCAAATCTCTGTCAAAATATTATTCTTATTTAGAAAGCGCCAACAAATTCCACGGCTGTACAATAGGTGTACTAACAGACAAGTAGTTCCAACAAGGCAAGTAAGACGTGCAGGAGCAGAAAGAAACAGAAATTAAAAGCCCTGCTCAAACAATCTTACAGTGTAAGGGGAGTGGTGTAAAATAAAAAATATAACATATAAAATAAAAATATAAAATGTAAAGTGGTTAACAAAAAATAAAATAGTAATATTGTATTATTATTATATTCACATATTATACTGGAGGGTGTATATAAAATATGCTTGCTAACAGATGAAATTCCCCTGATTTTCTTTTATTTCACCAAGACTGTATATCACCTATATCTGACAGGTTACCTGTGAGAATAGATTTCTATATTGTAACCTTTCAATTCGTTCCTACGGCTGACAGATAAAGTTGTAATTTTTGAACCAACTACTGAGAAAGTGACCCAACAGCACTGCTCTAAATCAAAGGCTGTCATCGAAGGCTGTCACATTCTTTATGACAAGACGTACTGTTCCCATAGATCCGGTCTGTCTGACTCCATTCTAAAGTAGACGGCTATTCAATATGTAATATCATTTCCAGAAATGGAAAAGGCGGCTGGAAAAAGAAATGCATTATACACTATTATAATTATGTAAAATATACAAGAAAACCTCTTTTCTATTGTGAAATGGTATTAGTGCATCTATGTGTAATGAACATAGAGTGTGATCTATTCTTGATTTAGAATAAACTTATTAATGAATTAGGTTGCCTATTTTTCACCTCCAGAAATATTGTTGGATTTGTACATTTCATTTACACATTGTATGTAACTACAGAATAATAACATGTTTTAAACCAAAATAAGGACAAATAATAATCATTAGAATAAAAAATATAGAGATTTTACTGGGAAAATGGCCTGTACTTGGGCCATAGCAGATACAATAGAAATAACAGAGTACTTATTTTGCAACCCACATTTGTATACACTGGATACACAAGTTGATGTATTGGAGGTGCAGAATAGAGCTCTGTGGAAATCTATCTCCATTGGACATGAAATAAAGTCTGATAAAGACATGTTAAGTGGTAATTATGTCTAGTAGGAAATAATGAGTTACTGGAAAACTTTAACCAATTTCTTGCACTATATAAATCAATTACTTCTATTTTTTACTCACTGAAGGCTAAAATCAACAAATTCTTGAAAGCTATCATTAAAGGCTGATGACAACAAAACTGGAAAAATAATCATAGAAATAAATAAACATATTAAAGCTAACAGATTAGAAGGCAAGAGCTCTGGTGTATAATAAACCCTGACCAGCTCTACATGCACGGGGACCTGATACAAAACATGATAATTCAACCACAACAAAATTATCACAATAATGGCATGCAACGAGATTTTTTTTTATAAATTAATCAGAATATCCTTCATTGTTATGTTACCGATGTCTTCTATGTATCCCCTTGATTTATTAGTGCCCAATGTTAGAAATTGCTAGCTTCAGTTACACTGAAGTAGAAAACTCCCAGAGTGAGTTGAAAACATAAAATTAGTGATGGTGTATGGTACTTATTAGATACGGCATGGTGGAGTGCACCGATGCAGGTGACACACAGGAGAAGAGTCACAAGGAAGTGATACCCGGATGCGCGTTGGAGACTGAAGGACGATGGGAAAAATGCAAACAATTCAAATTCCGGACTCCATACCATTTTATTTTATCTTATTTTGGTTTTAATTATTCTATATGTTATTTGATCTTGTTTTGGTTTTAATTATTAATGTCTACCTTTTCATACTATATTTTATTTGATCTTGTTTTGGTTTTAATTATTCTATATTTTATTTTATCTTGTTTTTGGTTTTATTTGTTCTGTATTTTATTTTATTTTATCTTTTTTTGGTTTTAATTATTAATGTCTACCTGCTCATACTATGTTTTATTTTATCTTGTTATGGGTTTAATTATTCTATATTTTATTTTATCTGGTTTTTGGTTTTATTTGTTCTGTATTTTATTTTATTTGATCTTGTTTTGGTTTTAATTATTAATGTCTACCTGCTCATACTATGTTTTATTTTATCTTGTTATGGGTTTAATTATTCTATATTTTATTTTATCTGGTTTTTGGTTTTATTTGTTCTGTATTTTATTTTATTTGATCTTGTTTTGGTTTTAATTATTAATGTCTACCTGCTCATACTATGTTTTATTTTATCTTGTTTTGGTTTTAATTATTATATATTTTATTTTATCTGGTTTTTGGTTTTAAATATTAAAGCCTACCTGCGTATACCCAATCTCAGAGTTCCTGCTTTTTATGTGGAGGCAGAGGAAGTCAGTGAGACTACATAAAAGACCAAAAACAACATATGATCTCAGCCAGAGCCTGCTATATGAGGCACTGGGAAAAATGTAAGTGGGTTTGTGCAATTTCTAATTTATAACAGAAAGTCATAGAAAACTACACCGTGAGAGTGTTATATTTTATACTTTTTCTATAAATGTAAGCTGTTTTTATTATGTATCATCAGCCTTCAACCTAAGAAGACATGTTTGTAGAAGTATCACATTGTGGTTTTATGGTGATATTTATTTGTGTTTCCTGATTGCTGTGTTTAAATTATTAAGTAGACTACGCAAATTCTACACAAAAATGAAATACATTTACACCAGGTATCCTATGCCAGGCCGGACCTAGGTAGCCATAGGGCGGGTTTATTTATATATCTATGGCTACTTTTTACCAGCTGGCTGCTACTTGCTAAAACACCTGTTGCCTTTTTAAACAAGTAATGCATGTTTAATGGCTGCCAATTTCACTGTTTGAAATTTGACTTCTATAAATAAATAATTTGAAAAGTTTTTTAGTAGCTACTTTTAAGGCTTTACACCAGAAGAATTATTATGCAGAAGCTGTGCATTTGTGCTGCTTTCTGATACGATAAGTCAGACTAGTAAGAAATAAAAGCGTAAATATTTTTCTTGCTTATGCTAGCTTTTACATTGACTAATAAATCAAGCATTATCTGTTTACGTCCATTATTTCTAATAATTTGTTTTGATTTACAACAGAATTCACGTGTGCCTACTATTAGAAAGGTAGCAAGGGATTTGTTACCTCTAGAGATAATGTAGAGAGTTAGAACACAGAGAGAGAGAGAGAAAAGAGAGTGAGACACAAAGAGAGAACACAAACAAAGCAGGATTAAACATAAAGTCACCATAGGTACCCACCTAGGGCTCAGGAGGGGCTCAGGGGTCTGAGAGCCTTGAACCTGATTTGTCACATTTACCATCCCTATGTAAAGAATGAACTGGGGGCCCTAATTGCATGCATAGGGCATCGCGAAATCTTAATCCTTCAAACATGAGGGTGAGCAACATTTGGTCCCCTGCATGATACAGTTATAACAGTATCATAGTTGTGACAGTTTATGAATTCAAAGAGAAATCTGATTACCACTTTAGAATCAAGAAGAATGTGAGATTGCTTCAAATAGGTGGTTTTGGTCAGATCTACAGCTTCACCAGATGTGTAAAAAAGTTTTATTAATTAGAATAATTTTTTAATATTTAGCTTAGTTGTATGATTACATTTCAATAAGGCTATTCCATTATAATTGAGATTATTGGCAAAGGTCTATTTTATTTTCCAAGGTGCACAATTGACTTTTGTTTAGTTTTTTCCATTAATATTTTATTATTTAATAATTGTTGATGGTGTACATGAATAAAACATGGTAATATTTTGGTATGTTTCTTTATTTAGTTTACTAGTCATTTACCATTTACGGTGCTTACACTGTGTATCCATTAATAACTACAGGGTTACTTTGAATTGATTTGGCGTTATTTTTTATTGTTTCACTTTTCTGCAATATGACAGTGACTCGTACTGTAGTGCATACGAATATTTGGATTGCTCTAACAATCTGAATTTAAGTGATGAGGCTAATAAGAAGTCATTTGTTTCAGTTGTCAAGAAGTGTTTAACATAAATGTGGCCTTACAGACACATATTTAAAATTCATTATTTTTCTAATTGATTCCACATGGATACACTATAGCTCCAGTTAAAAGTTAGCTTGCCTGTCCTGTGTTAATACATATGGTTAAGAAACAAAGGTTTAGCCCGTCGAGTGTTTATGTTTTGCATCCATTAAACTTTGTCAGAAGAATACTTAAAAAAAATGGTTTAGTTTAATATTTTTCTGAATCACACTTATTCTTTGGGGAATGGGTTGTTCTGTTATATTGTACATTCTGTAAATTAGTGTATAATCAAATTTCTGGAACCGCAACATAACATATGCCGTTGTAGCCACCCAGGGAGGGATACATTGCGACAGAACAACAAATGTCCACCCTCATTCTGAGCACTTTAACACATGTGCAGCTCTGAGTGGGACATTACATGCTTCTTTATCTGTTGGGCCCATACTGATCCAGACGTACGCTCCAATGCTGGAAGGAATAAGAGCATAATGAAGGGATGTGGTAATGTGACTCTATGTGAATCAGATCCTATCCAGGTAGAGGAAGAAACAGTAATTCGAACAAAGGCAGTAATTTAGTTTGAGTTTCAGTGTGCAAAGCCAAAATATCAAAATAACAAAATTAGAATGTGTCATTTGTGATTCAACAATATGAGAAAATTGAGCAGGGGTCTGAATACTTATACGTATAATCAGGCCAAACTTGGTTACCACCGATACTGTTCTAGATTCTAAAAGAATGTTTCATGTCAAGGCAATATTATATTTTGTTTTGCTATTTGGTGAGTAAGGATCTTTATCCATGGCTAGACTGTGCATCCTTTCCAGAAAAGTATTGCCTTAGAGGGATTCTCCAGTGCCAGGAAAACAAATCTTTTTCCTGGCAATGCAAAATCCTGTAGTGCCACCCTCCCTCCCGCCCCCCATCCCACGTCGCTGAAGGGGTTATAATCCGTTCAGACACTTACCTGAATCCAGCACCAATGCCCATTGGCGCTGGGTCAGGCTCCAGCAAAGGAAACCTAATGCGCATGTGCGACAATGGCCGCGCGCGTAAATTAGACCTTCCCATAGGAAAGCATTATTCAATGCTTTTCTATGGGGATTCCAGCGACGCTGGAGGTCCTCATGCATAGCGTGAAGAAGTCCAGCGTCGTTTAGACGACCACAAGTCATCTAAGAAGCCGGAAGTCCCTCTAATAGACAGCCACTAGAGGAGGACTTAACCCTGCAAAGTAATTAATGCAGTTTATAAAAACTGCAAAAATTACACTTGCAGGGTAAGGGTGATGGGAGTTGGCACCCAGACCACTTCAATGGGCTGAAGTGGTCTAGGTGCCTACAGTGTCCCTTTAAAAAACAATAACATGTCATAAACTACAAGTCACACTTGAACACCAGACACTATAACCAATTCAATTAGATTAAAATATTATATTGCCTATAGTGTCCCTTTTAAATTAGAATATATTAAGAATAATAACAGAATGCAAGCATTTAAAAATACATAAAATAATGCTAAAAGCAAAACAAATGAAATATACTCTTTAATAATAAATAAAATAATCACATATAAAGATATAAAGCATTGTACGTACAATAAATAAGCTTAATGAAGTGGTTTAGTTGTATAGATCATGCCCCTGCAGTCTCACTCCTCATGCCATTTAGGAGTTTATACAGCCCTAGCTGTGACTTACACTGTACATAAGAAGTGCTTTATTTTTAAAGCACAATGTGTTCTCTTTAGAAGTTCATATCTTGTTAGTTGAATGTTAATCACGCATACATGTCTGTTGCAGGTTCCAGAAGGCAATTAACAGAGCAGGAGATAATATACATTGTATATTAAATACACGGTGCAATAAGTAAGCTAACACACTGAGATCTTTTCAAGAAGTGTGTAGGGAGGGGGAGTGTGTCAAAGCCAGGAGCCCATGTCATTGCTTTACTCTCATGTATGGAGGTCTATGAAAGATCCTGCAAGATCACAGGGTGATCCATAGACCCACTTTGGCAGTGCACAAGAAGATGCCAGTCTCCGACAGCTATCACTAATGACAGTTGTAGGATTGATATATATTAACAGTAAAAGGTTCATCTTTTGTCAACCTGGACTTTGTACATAAGCAAAGTAGTCATTGGAGCTATGAGTATTTTATAAAGATTATATCTTTATGAAATACTGTAAAGTGACAAGACTACTTTTATAATCATGGTTGATGTTCCAGGAGGGATAAGCCAAATGGCAAATGATTTAGGTAAACTAGAAAAATGGTCACATTTGTGGCAACTGACATTTAATGTGCAAAGTGCATGATAATGCATCTTGGATGTAAAAACCCAAGGGCAGAGTACAGAATATTTGATAGACTTCTAACCTCAACATCTGAGGAAAGGGATTTAGGGGTGATTATTTCTGATGACTTAAAGGTAGGCAGACAATGTAATAGAGCAGCAGGAAATGCTAGCAGAATGCTTGGTTGTATAGGGAGAGGTATTAGCAGTAGAAAGAGGGAAGTGCTCATGCCATTGTATAGAACACTGGTGAGACCTCACTTGGAGTATTGTACGCAGTACTGGAGACCCTATCTTCAGAAGGATATTGATACCTTAGAGAGAGTTCAGAAAAGGGCTACTAAACTGGTTCATGGATTGCAGGATAAAACTTACCAGGAAAGGTTAAAGGAACTTAGCATGTATAGCTTGGAGGAAAGACGAGACAGGGGGGATATGATAGAAACATTTAAATACATAAAGGGAGTCAACACAGTAAAGGAGGAGACCATATCTAAAAGAAGAAAAACTACCACAAAAAGAGGACATAGTCTTAAATTAGAGGGGCAAAGGTTTAAAAATAATATAAGGAAGTATTACTTTACTGAGAGGATAGCTGGAATAGCCTTCCAGCTGAAGTGGTAGAGGTTAACACAGTAAAGGAGTTTAAGCATGCGTGGGATAGGCATAAGTCTATCCTAACTATAAGATAGGGCCAGGGAAAAGTATTTAGAAAATTGGGCAGACTAGATGGGCCGAATGGTTCTTATCTGCCGTCACATTCTATGTTTCTATGTTTGGTGCTCCCCAACTTATGTCTAATGGGTAGAGGTGAGCTTAAACAAATAATTGGATTCCAATATCCTTTATTAGCAAGACAGTGGCTATAGAATTGCCCCTCTTGTCTAACCACATGGGCATCATGATGAAGATCAGTCCTTGCATTGGGTATCTACCTGCTCCTTCCCTCATTCCATGATGTAGGATGGGTTGATTTACATAGTGACAAGTAAGGTTCCAGATTCTTATATTAGTTAGGCAATAGATGCTCAGTGGTTTCCACTAATCTCACACCCCACGTGCCTAGGAATGTGGGTTCATGTAGTTAGAAGTGGCCGCCAGTGCCTCCTATTAGCCAGTAGGGACCACAAGGTCCCTTTATTATCACAGTTTCTAAGCTCTCTGAGGCTCTCACACACAATAAGTATTCTTAGCTCCTAGAAATAAGGAACCCCAGCGTAAAATAGCAGTATACTCTGTGCAGGTCAATAGAAGAATAAAAGAGAGATGTGTGGGTGGTATGTTGAGGCATAGTATTAAACTATAGGAAAGGAACAAAGAACACCATGTTGTCACCAATTTTGTTGAGACATGGGGCTGTGTGTCTTAATTTTATAATCTTTGTCAAAATAGGTAATCATTAATAACAGCTACAACAAAACCGAAAAGCAACTGACTTAAATTTAAGCAAAATAAACTATAAAAGTTACACCTTAAACGATAAAGGAGATACAATGTCTTAATCTTGGGGAAGGTATGTTCCTTTGCCAAGTCCAGTACTGTAGGGAAACTGTGATGTTTCAGATATCAATCAATGATTCCCAAAATACCTCCTAATGCACTGGGCTCACATTTTCGTAGGTTTTGCAGTTAACAGAAATGATACATTGAGGAAACATTTCTGCAAGTGAGTGGTTTTATCACGTTTCTATTTATTTAATAAAATGCTGGCTAGCACGCACAGATCTGAGTATATCTTGTTTTGTGAACGCATTTTGCTGCTAATCTACTAAGCTTTTCCTTATAAAGCATAACGGTTACAAAGGTTGATTAATTAAACAATACATATTAGTGAGCTAACAACTAAGCTTAAAACCAACAGAGATTGAAATCGTGCCTAGAAAAAACATGTGATCCTACAACCCTGCTATGATCCTCAAGTTCCAAACTACACAACCTTGAAATACAGTTTATTAATATTATCAATGTGTACGGCGGTCATTGCTTTTTGGTTTTTTTTTACATTACCTTGTAGTGAAAGCTGAAATACTTTGCAATAAACTCCACTTACCTTTACCATCACTCAAGTCCTGGGACCACAGTCATGTAGCCCCATGTAGCCAAAAGCACAGCTTAAGCGGAACAGGGCCTTGACAGGGGTTAGGAGGCGGGCCCAGGAGGAACAGACAGGACAGGTGGGTTATGGGATATGGGGGTTTGGCTATTTAAGGGAGGAGCCATTTTGTAAGGTTCACTTCTAATTTCCTACCCGGTTAGTTTGTGTGCATCCCGGTGCTCTATATACTTGCTGGGTAGGGTTCTCTCTTTGTCTCCTCTGCAGGGCCATGGATGTCGTGGAGAAGCTTCTGGAGGGGATCAGGACAGCGGCGCGGCAACAAGGAGTGGATTGGGTGCAGGCCCAGCTGGGCCCGGTCCTTGCTGCGGTGGCAGGATATGAGGCCGGAGACTCGCGCCCGGCGCGGGCCAGGAGGCCCCCGAGGCGTTTGAGCCCGGGAGGAGAACCGGAGGTCGGTGGCACGGGAGTGCAGGAGACAGCCAGTGGAAGTCGCAGCAGGCCCAGGAGCTGCCTGGTCGAGGCTCTGCCTCCCAGTGTGCGGCCGGGGCTTCGGCGTGGTGAGTCGAGACGGGCGGCTGCCCTGGACATCGCTGCACCGCCCCCGAACACGGATGGGGCCGTGCGCGGAGCAGGATCCAAAATGGCGGCCGGACGGCCTAGTGCGGGGCCTGGCGGGGCGGGGTCGCGGCCCAGGAGGGCGCCCCCATCGGTTTTGGCAGTGGACAGCGGCACGCGGACTGGGACGGTCCGCGACGGGCCCAACGTACAGCAGGCAAGTGCAGGTGCCCCTCCCGGGGGTCCCCTTGGCGTGGTGGGCAGGCGGGGAGTAGGGCCCGATTCCAGGGAGCGGGCGGACGGGGGGGCGGGTAGGCGAGCGGCCCAGGGGGATGCTGCGGAGGGGTCTCGCGGAGTGCAGACTGGGCAGACTTCAGTGGGGGAGGGTGGGGGGTCCCTAGGTAGTTCGCTTGCGGGGCGGAGGGTAGTGCCTGCGGGTTCGGTGGATGTTGGGAGGGCGGTAGAGGGTAAGGGGAAAGGTAAGGCTCCGAGGTCCGGTCGGTCGGGGATAGCTGTCTCGGGGAGCGGGGTGTCACCGTCCGCGTCCGTAGAGGGCCCCGGGGGAGGTGCCCCTGGTCTGGTTTCTGTAGGAGCGGGGGTAGGTCGGGCTGCAGCGGGGTTGGGGCGCGGGGCAGGAAGCGGGGGGGCGGGTCTAGTTCAGGGTCTGGTAGTGCTAGCCCCTCGCCGGTTAGGGCCCCCAGGACGCGCAGACGGAGGCCCCGGCGCAGGCGCGCAACGTCGGGAAGTTCGGCAGGGTCCGGGTCCCCCAGGTTGCATCGACGGGGGTTGGCATCCAAAGGTGACGGTAGGAGTCGTAGTCCACATGGCAGGGCTCTCAGGGCCTTTGGGGCGCGTCGGCGGGAGGATACCCGGCGGGAGGCTTTGGCGGTTGGCAGGCGCTCCCCGGTTCGGGACGGGAAGGTAGTGGGGGAACAGTACGCCTTGCCCAGGACTTCTTCTCCTCTTTCCAGGTCCCGGAGTCGCTCCTCATCTGAGTTTTCCAGGCACCGGGTGGGCTCCCTGGTTGGCGGGACATCGGCGGATGGCGTACATCCTGGACGGGCAGTGACGGACTGCGCAGCCCCGGGTATCCTCGGCTCCAGGGGCTTGGCCGGTGAGTCTACTGAATCGTTACAGTCCAGTGCACTAGTACAAACACTGCAGTCACTACTCCACTCACTGGGAGCGGGGGGTGGCACACAAAGTAGCGTAGGGCAGGTGTGGACGCAAGGGGGAGGTGAGGCGGGATCCGGCCTAGGGACCCCGGCGGCAGTTGCGGGCGGGGAAGCTGTGTCGGCTTCCAGCGCGGGTGAGGCGGGAAGCGAACGGGCGGAGTTGACGGGTGGGGTGACGGAAGCGGCGAGGCAGCATGCGTATGTGTCCTTCGCGGGCCCGCTGGGGGTGCACCTCAAGCAGGAGGTGAAAGATAAAATCTGGAAGGGGGAATTTTGCGAGATCTTCTCTCTTCTTCCCTTTCTTGACCTCAAGGAGGAGGACAAGAAGGACGAAAAGAAGGAGGAGGAGGAGAAACGGCGGAGGTATCGCAAGATACCGAAGTCTTTCTGTATCCTGGCCAGCGTAATCGGGGAAAAATCGCCGGGCTCCTGCTCGTCCCTGTTTTGCTACTTGGACGGCATATGGGAGGCGTACCGCACCTATGGCGGATTGGCATGGTGGCGGTACGATGAGCAGTTCCGGCAGCGGCTGGCGGCGAATCCGGGCATGCGGTGGGACCAGATGGACCTGCCTCTCTGGATGAAGCTCATGTTGGCGCAGAAGGCGCCCGGTGTCGGTGCGTGTGCTGGAAGGGCTTGTTCAGGTGCTGCCCGCCATTTGTTTCAATGCGTTTGAGGTGTCGCTGTTCCGTGTGGCATTTCTTTTGGCTTTCTTTGGGGCGTTCCGCGTCGGGGAGTTGGTGAGCAACACCCGGGCGGCCACGGGGGGCCTACAGATGTCCGGGGTACGTATACTGGATGGGAAGCTGGTGGTACACTTGGCTAGGTCCAAGACGGATGTGGATGGTAAGGGCCGGGACGTTACGCTGGGGGCTCTGCCGGGCTCGGCACTGTGCCCAATAGCTGCGGTGTCGGAGTATTTGGATCGGAGGCCCGCGGTTGGCGGGTCCCTGTTGGTCCACGCGGATGGCTCGTCGCTCTCTCGCTTCCAATTTGAGAAAGTTTTCAGTCTGGGTCTGGGTCGGATGGGATTGGATGCCGGCACATACGGTACCCACTCCTTTCGTATTGGGGCGGCCACGGAGGCCACACGTCTGGGTTTGGGGGATGAGGTAGTCAAGCGGATTGGGAGATGGGAATCTGTTAGGTTCCGCTCATATGTACGCTTGGGTTTGTTGGAACGCTAAGGGGCATTGGGGCGGCTTGGGGGGTACGGGTGGTTTTTATCCTGTGTTTTCTTTCTTCCCCAGGCCGGGTCGCTTGGATCGTGGGTCATTCCTTCATTTTCTGGGCTGGACGGAGGGCTGCAGCTCGAGCTCAAGGCCGGCAGCTGGGCTTTCCGGAGGACCAGCTCGTAGTGCGCTGGTGGGGGTATCGGGGCTTCTGCTGGGGGGACGTCTGCAGCGCAATATTTGGTATTGTCGCAGGCGGGGCGCGGCCGGATATGCTGGTTTTACATGCAGGCGGTAATGACCTGGGCCTCACCCCGCAGCGGAGGCTGGTAAAATGGATGAAGCAGGATCTTAACCGGTTGGTTGATCTGCTTCCCGGGGTGATGCTGGTTTGGTCTGAGATTGTTCCGAGGCGGCGGTGGCGGTACGCACGGGACCCGGTAGCCATTGACAGGTGCAGGGGTAAGGTGAACAGCCTGATGGCGAGTTTTGTCAGGAAACTGGGGGGAGTGGTGGTAAGGCACCAGGAGCTGGAGGAGGGGTTGGATGGGTATTACCGCTCGGACGGTGTACACCTTTCGGCTGTAGGTTACGACCTGCTGAACTTGGGTCTGCAGGAAGGGATGCAGAGGGCGTTCCTTCTTCGGGGTGGCGGAGCTCAGACAGCTTAAGGGGTCAAGGTCTGAGCTTGTGGCGGGATAGGGAGCTGAGAGAGAGGACATAGGCTCCCTATGAGGAACGTGAGAAACAGGAAAAAATTGGAATTATGGTCAATGGTGGTTTCGAGTCCTGGAGGTGGCTCAGAACCTGGTGGGGCAGGGGTATCCGGGTATACCCCTGCCATGGTAACTTATGGTTGGCACTTGTTCGGTTCAAGTTGGCGAGGTTGGAAAATGTCGTTATATATTTGTATTTGTTATGTTGGGGGTCATTGCCCTCTATTAAAAAGAAGGATACGGATGAGAGGGGCGGAAGGTGGGGGCAATGACCCATGTTTATATGTTAATTTATTTAAAGCAATATTATCGTTATATATTATATAAATTATTTAATAAAGCTGTGGACAAATTTTCCCATATACCAGGTGTCAGTGTGTTATTGGGTTAGGTATGTGGGGGGGTTTTTGTCCAAGGTTCCGCCAGCCCATATGGCGACTATACACCGGTCACGAAAAATATAATATCAATAGTTGCAGTTAGTATCTCGTAAATAAAGTCAACCCCTCCCTTTCTTACATTGTACAAGGCTGCAAGGCTCAATGTGTTAAGTGTACCTGAGGCATTGAGGGGTACAATTATAACATTTACATTCTACTATTATAAATGTTCCAGTATTTGGAGACATTTGCAGTTAGATTTATTTGAGGTTTGAGATCTGGTTACCTTTGCTGATTTTTTAAATCTGTCATAATGAGCTATACCTTTGGTAAATGCCTGATTGAAAATAATACAGATTTTATTAAAAAGTATCATTAGCATACCGTAGTCTTGATTGGAAAGCCTTCATTAATTTTCCTGCTAATTGAGTTGTGTAAAGAGTTAATGTGATATTATGAAATCTAACGACAATGACAGCATTTACATTAGTTCATGCAGTCGCTGAATAGTCCCTGGGGCGCACAGTTATCAAACTGGGGTCAGTAAAACTTTGTGTAGCATAGAGAATCTTAACGTATAATCACTGAATCGTGAAATAATTACATTTTCGTTCTCTGTAGAAGCAATGACTGCTTGCTGAAGCATGGTAAATGTATGTAACTGAATGCACAGATTACATTGAGATGATTTGCCCATGCTTGCTTATCATCATGCACACCTTGAGTATGTAAAAAAAAAACCACAAAAAACACACTAATAACCTATTTAATGGAAAAATAAAGATTCTTAAAGGGGCACTCTAAGCACCATTTGCAATACAGATGGCATCTCCCAGTCAACGCACACTCCCAACCAATTAATTCTCTGTTTGTTGTACAAAACTGATATTGTTGGAATTAAACAGAACTTCCGCTTTAGCTGTATGGAGAAGTCAAGAAGGACTACGAATGCCTGGTGTGACCAAGTTAAGATTCGAACCATACACAAAAGGGCTATAATGGTGTTTAGAATGTGCCTTTAAACATGTAAGGTTGACAATCCATATTTTATGCTTTTAATGTTTTTTTTTGTTTTTTTTTAAATGTCCATTTTTTTTTTCTTTCTGGTTAGGTGATACATTTTGCCCACTTCTAGCAGGTCTATAGTTTTTACATCACTTGACTATGATTAGCTTCTATTAAACAGTGTCAGCACAGTTACCCAGCCCGATCAACTGCCAGTAACAGTAGCTGCTGTAGGGGACTGCACTAGTCATAAATATACAAATATACAGCAGCATTTCTCTTAAAAGTAAAAGGCGGACAGGCAGTACTAAGGGGGGGGGGGGGAGGGGCGGCGGGGGGGTCCGCCTTGGGTACCACTCACTAGGGGGGTGCCCGGGGCGAACTTTCACAGGGTGGCATTTCGCCGCCCCTGTGTCTTATGTAAAGGGACCGGCCACTTATGAAATTATCCACGTGATTTCCCATCCAGCAGCAGTAGGTCCTCTGTTCTCGTGATCCGCGAGAGCATTACCGCGGGTTGCCATAGCAACGCAACGCTCTCGCGGATCGCAAGAACAGAGAACCCTGCTGCTGCTGGATGGGAAACGAGCATGCAGAGTTCTGGGCCCCTCTTCACTGCCCATCTATGCTGTGCCACTGGACCACCAGTCGAGGAGGATGGGACGGTCAGGTAAGTAGCAGCACTTATTCCACACAACATACACACTGCATCTGCATACACTATACACACACTTCATAAACTACACACTGCATACACTATACACACACTTCATACACTACACACTGCACACACTTCATACACTACACACTGCATACACTATACACACTGCATACACACTGCACACTTCATACACTGCACACACTACACACTGCACACAATATACACACACTGCATACACTATTCACACACTGCATACACTATACACACACTGCTTACACTATTCACACACTGCTTACACTATACATACACTGCATACACTATTCACACACTGCACACTTCACACACTATACACACACTGCATACACACTGCACACACACACTGCACACTCCATACACTATACACACACTGCATACACTATACACACTGCATACACACTGTACACTTTATACACTATACACACACTGCATACACACTGCACACTGCATACACTATACATACAAGCTGCATACATTATACACACAAGCTGCATTCACTATACACCCACTGCATACATTACACCGACTGCATACACTATACAAGCGCACACACTGCATCCACTACGCAAACACACTGCATCCACTATGCAAACACACTGCATTCACTACGCAAACACACACTTATGCAAGTGTATCTGTATGTCTGTGTATCTGTTTGTGTGTCTGTGTTTGTTTCGGTGTTGAGTGCCAAATACATAAAAAAAAAATTGCAGTTGTTTTTTACATTTCAAAGTTGGGAGGTGCCAAATAAAGGATCCGCCCCGGGTGCCAAATACTCCAGGTACGCCCCTGCGGACAGGATTGGCCCAGCATTCTTACTTGAAAATTAAATGGAATATTCAATGGTATTTTTTTATTATCTAACTTAAAAGCACCAACAATATATAAATATAGTGCATTCATTAGAGGCACAACCTAGGAGTAGTGTGCATTTAGTGTTTAGGCTTCAAACTAGGGATTTAAACTGTCATGCTACTTGTATATATATATATTGCACCATAATAAAGGCTCACGTACCATAAGATCACATTAAAATATAAAGGAAATGCCTAGTAACAATTTTGAAGTTACAGGCTAAGCTTCACACTATGGGAAATTTTAGAATTGTCCTACATATATGACATAACTAAGTAATGCACACGCATCATGGTGGTGCCCAGGGCACAACTAGTGACATGCACATATGTTCCAGATCTGGTCAGCAGCTAACATGTTGTCTACTTGGCCTGTAAAATTGCTTGGCAGCACCAGTCTGTGCGACTCAATTAAAGTTCCCAACCCAAGAAACCAAAAGTGGGGAATCCAGAATTAAGGTTCTGCAGTGATGTTTAATGGGACATGGATCGCTTGGCAATTTTTTTTTTCAGCGAGCAAGCAAACACTTTTAAATATAAATACAAACCAAAATGAAGCAAGAAAAACTTTGAAAAGTATGTCAATAACAATTAAAAACTTATTATAAACTTTGTCAGATTGCATTGTTGGGCACATCTCTCAGCTAGGGGAGTTTATTCAGGTCCCCTCCCTCTCTCTTAGACATCTTTCTCAGATTCGGACCAGTTTACTAAGGAGAGAAACTCAGTGTCATTGTGCAGCAGTAAAGAGAAAAAAGACACAGGAACTTGCTCTGAATGAATCACACAGATCAGATTCATTCATTATGTTGCAAGATGAAGAGGTCTGCACTGTGTAAATCTGCCAGGCATGCCTAATGCACTTTTTCAACATTCCTAGGGATCGAACCACCAACTGGATAAATCAGTGTCCCTCCTGGAGTGGGTGTGGAAAGCATAAAAAAGAGTTAGCAGGTAAAAATGAAACAAAAATCATATTTACCTGTTTTTTTAGACTGCAAAGTGAGGCAACAGTCTCATTCAAGGATAAAGCTTTTGAATGAGATAGTTGTCTCAAAGTGATGCAGGTTCCTTTAAGACTGCATGTTTCTAACACATATTTTGGAATTGTGGGATTTCTGCTCTCATGAGCTAAACCATAAAATAGGTTGCATGCTACTGTGATCTAAACATTTGGCATGTCATTCAGTTGTTAGGTTTCATAACTGTGATATCCTGAATGATTGCAAATTAAATTAACTCCAAAAAAATTAAATTTAATGAGTTGTCTTAATATAATAGGTACATAAAAGTCCAGCAATTCAGATTGCATAGAAACCAGACTTCTATATAAATGCACTAATCCATTGCAATTAATGGATATATATTGCACTTAAAGGGATACTCTAAGCACTAAAAGTGCTACGTCTTGATGTAGTGGTTGTGGTACATTCTGAGACATGGCAGTGTTTACATTTGTCAGTCAGCGAGTCTCAAGTGGCTGTCAATCAAACTGACAATAATTTAAAGTCTTCACATTTGGAGTCATCACATCCAGCGCGATGAAAGCTGATTATTCTTCACATAGAAAAGCATTGAGATAACTCTCCTCTACGAGAAGCATATGATTGACATTGTGCGAGACAAGCAGTGGATTGGCCTAAGAAAACACCATTACTGATGATCTCACAGAGGACGAAGTGGCTGTCACATCAAGTGCAGGAGAGCACTGAATTAAAGTTCTATTTTTTACATTCCCAAAGGGTGGTCATGAATATAATGAATCATTTATTCACGAAATGATTGTTCCTTTAAAAAGAGTTTTGGTTTTTGTTTACCCATAATACACTGCTCAAGTAAATGCGTTCTTACACTCTCACAGTGATACTCACTAGAGTGTGAAATGTCAGGAATTCCATGTGATATTTTTAAAATAAATAATAATAAGAATAAATACATAATTTATCAAATTTGTTTTTTATTTTGGATATTTTGCTTTACAATTTAAAATTCACTTAGAAATCACTATACAATTCATACCTTAGTTAATATTAGAATATAAGGATAAAAATATTGTGGAGTACACAATATAATTCCTAACTTTATTGCCTCAGAAGGTACTAAACCTAAGGTGAATGAGCTTTCTCACTCTTGAATTAAGAATAGAAAACGGACAGAGAAAAAATGTCTCCTACAGTGCTACCAGAAATATATACAAGTGCTCACTAAACCAATAAGAAGAGAAAAGAAGAAATAATAAAAAATAATAATAATCCCAAACCAAAATGATAATAAGGATACCAAAAAATAATAAAGTGAAAAAGAGTCAAGATATACTCCTGAATAAAGTATATACAAAAGGTTTCCCCAATCTGAACATAGGGAGGTTCAAAAAAGATAAAATGCACTGAAATGTGTATAGAATCACTATATGTCAAAAATTACAATTTGGGTTAGATAACTCTGTCACTTGAAAAGCACCCAGACCGATCTTTTAATCTTTTTATTATTAATATCATTATTATTATTGCCATTTATATAGTGCCAACAGATTCTGTGGCGCTTTACAATATTATTAGGGGGGCGGGGGGGATTTAACTATATATAGGACAATTATAAGAAAACTTACAGGAACAATAGGTTGAAGAGGACCCTGCTCAAACGAGCTTACAGTCTATAGGAAGTGTTAGGATGGAGTGTCCCCGCTTCCAATCTAAGGGTTCTTAATTAACTCAGTCTGGCAGTTTATGCGTGCGTGCAGAATGATTAGTCTTTTACCGCTGGAAGCAACCCTAGTATTTGTAGGTAAGTACGGGCACCTTGGTGGGCACCTCGATATACCTCTTATGATGAATCTTACTGATAGTGTATAGAGTGAGAGTTAGACTCTCAAATGAGCAGCTGATCCAATTGCCAAGTATCACATGCAGGTAGAACTGATCACTAGTTTGGCAGCAGTAACGTGCTCCAGAGATAGATAGTTCTACTGAAAAATAAGTATTAACCCCAATAGAGATGGTGCATATAACTGAGAAAGGGAGATAGAGCGGTTTCTGCAAGCATAGTGTAACGTCTAAACTGTGCCTTCGAGGGCACCTAAAATTCTCTAATCCCTGAAGAGCCGCCAAACCGGCGAAACACGTGTCCGGGCTCCTTTCTAACCTGCAGATACGAGATTTAGCTGATCAATGATATTTGGTGAAACTTTCATGACAGATGACATTTACCTGCAGGTTGTCCAGAGTGGATAATTCTGCCACTGCATGTAGATAGTTAGACAGAAATGATTAGAGATTTTTAGGTGCGCTCGAAGGCACAGTTAAGACGTTACATTATGCACACAGAAACCACTCTGTCTGCCTGCAGAGTGCCCAGTGCCACCATGCACAGTGTGGCACATTGTGTAGCACTGACCCAGGAAGTAACTCTAGTGGCCGTCTGAGTGACTGCCACTGGAGGTATTCCTAGGCAGTAATGTCCTCATGATTCCCAGCTTATTAACTTGTGTCCTCTGTACTGGACATTTCGTTCACATGCATCTCCCTTTATTCTTTTGAGCTATTCTATCAATCCTTGCTGTATTGTAAAGAGGACATCTTGGGCTTTCCAGTGATATGTTATGTGATAGGCTGGGATGATCATCATGGATGGCATATTGGAAGACAATTTTTTCCTCGGTTCCAGGAGGTTATAGTGTACACTAGAACAAATACATTAAGCTGTAGTTATTCTGGTGACAATAGTGTCCCTTTAAGTGTAACTGAATCATCATTCTGCGTGCATGCTATAAATCTGTATTGTAGTGTCTACCGCATTAAAAAAAGCTTTGTGGGGGGGGCGGAGCCTAACCAGGGAGCCGACAAGACGTGTTCTGTTGGAGCTCCCGCCAAGCGGACAAAAACCTGCGGATTTACCGGGCTGCAAGGTCGCACACCGCCGACGGAATAGCCCACGGCACTGCAGGAAGCAGCCGGAACTCACCGATGCCAAACATGACACCCGGGGAGACCTGGCACCACGAAGGTAAAATGGGGCCTACCAACGGAGGCGGCAAGGAAAGGCAGCCGCTTTCCCGTGAACAGCCAGCCACGGGTACGGCACACTCACCCTTCCCCCCTTTGGACTGGCGGGGGATATCCCGGTCCCTGCCAGACGGAGGATGCCATGCCCCAACCCCCTTGATAATGCCTACGACTCACTTAAGCAAGATGGGACATGGGGCCTCCAAGATGGCGGACGCACCAGGCTCAGCAATACTAAGCGAGCAACTGCCTCTCAGACTGGGTGCAGACACCAAAGCGAAAGATCCAATCGATATAATATTTGACAAGTTTTAAACTACTGCCATGTTTACAGCCAAATGGACCAATGCATATAGAGGGTATAAATTGCACAGGCACAGGCACCTCGGGCAAAAGTGCACACCCAACCATATAAAGGCAAGCAGAATAACGAACACGAGAAGCAGAGACAGACTCCCCCAAAACACATGAAAGTGAAAAAGCAGCCAATGTACAAGAACGGAGCTGGGAGTGAGGGGAGGAGGCGTCCTATTCTGGGCAAAACAACCATCCTCCTGATAGCCACACAAGCAGGCAGCCAACCTAGGCTGAGGGCCACGAGGAGATTGCCTCCACAGCATCAATCACCCCGCAGGAAGAATGCCTGCTGCCGGCGGCGATAGAATATCGGCACCTTCAACTGCGCCCAATACGGGAATGCCTCAAACTCATGGAGCCCTCGAGCCAGTGATCCAAAGATGCCACCCTCTACACAGGCCTGGGGCTGGAGGGGACCCTTGCCCCGCACTTGCCACACCAACACCCTCTGCCTTCACGCCCCTGCTGCCGATACGCCAAGAACTGGCATGGGTTGAAAAGGACTGATTTGTGGACTCAGTGTTCTTTAAATTTCCCTCTTTCAATTTTGTTTTATTTTCTCGCTCCTACGATATGCTCTTCACTATGCATCGCACCCCTAGAACTCTCTCTGATAGCTAGGTCTAACAAAACAGCCTATGACTCTAGCTTAACTTGCTTTCTACTAATGTACTCCAAGACAGCTTACCTAGCTAAGATATGAATCACCTATCGTTAAAACTGTAAAGAACTATTAACTTGCTTTATCGTAATAATCTCACTCCTGATGTTCACCATTATACCGAATGTATAACCTATACCTACTCACCCAGTTCAAGCCACTGTTTAGCCTGAAGGCACCATATCATAACAATAGGGAGATAACCAAGCAGTCGGTTAGCACTTACGCTGACTTACCTATTAAATGTTATACCGTATCATATGATATAGATTGTTATTACTCATTAGACTAGCATGTTTACTATAAAATGAGGCCAACAGTTACTCTGGGATGATATATATTGCATTGTGTTATACCCGTTCTGTATGAAACCTTATCATCTCCCCTTTCTCATTCTGTACCCCATACAATTTTATGCCTCAATAAAAAAGTGATTGACAAAAAAAAAAAAAAGCTTTGTATTTATTATCGGAAAATCCGAATATCATTTACCGTATATACTCGAGTATAAGCCGAGTTTTTTAGCACATTTTTTGTGCTAAAAAACCCCAACTCGGCTTATACTCGAGTCAATAGTCTGTATTATGGCAATTTGCATTGCCATAATACAGACTGGGGCTGTGGGGGCTGCAGAGATCTTACTTACCTCTCCTGCAGCTCCTGTCAGCTCTCTCCTCCTCCGCGCCGTCCATTCAGCACCTCGGTCAGCTCCCAGTGTAAATCTCGCGAGAGCCGCGGCTCTCGCAAGACTTACACTGGGAGCTGACAGAGGGAGCTGCACAGACCGCGCGGAGGAGGAGAGAGCGGACAGGAGCTGCAAGACAGGTAAGTTACAGCATTTTCCCCCCACTGAACTACCAATGCTGGACCACCAGGGAAGGAGAGCCCCCCTCCCTGCCATGTATCAAGCAGGGAGGGGGGACGAAAAAATAATAATTGGTAATAATAAAAAAATATAATAATTCAATAATAAATAATAATTACATTAAATAAATAAAAATAATAATAAATAATAATAAAACAAAAATTTAAATAATAAAAAAAATAATAAAAAAATTGCCCACCCCCCACCAAGGCTCTGCACCACACACACACACACACACACACACTGCATTCATACACACACACTGCATTCATACACACACACTGCATTCATACACACACTGCATTCGTACACACACTGCATGCATACACACACTGCATTCATACACACACTGCACTCATACACACACTGCACTCATACACACACGCTGCACTCATACACACACACACTGCATTCATACACACACTGCACTCATACACACACAGCACTCATACACACGCTGCACTCATACACACACGCTGCACTCATACACACACGCTGCACTCATACACACGCTGCACTCATACACACGCTGCACTTATACACACGCTGCACTTATACACACGCTGCACTCATACACACACTGCATTCATACACACACACACTGCATCCATACACACACTGCACCCATACACACACTGCACTCATACACACACACTGCACTCATACACACACACTGCACTCATACACACACACTGCACTCATACACTCACACTGCACTCATACACTCACACTGCATTCATACACACACACTGCATTCATTATACACACACTGCATTCATTATACACACACTGCATTCATTATACACACACTGTAAATAAATATTCAATTAATATATATTTTTTTAGGATCTAATTTTATTTAGAAATTTACCAGTAGCTGCTGCATTTCTCACCCTAGTCTTATACTCGAGTCAATACGTTTTCCCAGTTTTTTTGGGTAAAATTAGGGGCCTTGGCTTATATTCGGGTCGGCTTATACTCGAGTATATACGGTACTCTGTTGACTGAATGATAACAAAACTACATGTTAGAACAGCATAGAATACAAGAGTCATACAATGTGGAACGCAACAGAGACTATAGTCTATTGGAGCTCCTGAATTCTGCACTCCGCTCCTTGCATGTTATATAACATGGCATAAAGAGCTCAATGTGGGATGGAGAGTAGGAAGGGAGAGACAGCTTTCCCTCGCAAGGGGAAGATTTTTAAGTAATTTGTCAGTGTGCAGGGCACGGTGGCAACATACATAATTTATGCACAGAATTGACATTAGGTAGCCAATGTCATGTGTGTTGGGGGTGCAACTTGCCCTCAGCACACAATTAGAAATATCAAGCAGACACACTGCACATACTGACTTCTACCACCATGACCACTTCAAATCACTAAAGTGGTCATGGTGGTTGGAGTAACCCTTTAACTGTAAGTGAGACATGCAATTCAAAGATGCCCACCTCTAATCTAATAGCTCTTCAAGTTTCAATTCCAGATAAACTAATGATAGGTTTCTTCTATGAAAATAATATTAATCTGTTTGCATTATTATTCTAAGCTGATTTATAAAAAGATTTATTGAAATACATTATCAGGTGACAGTCGTATCTCAATGGACTGTCAATTTTACCTTTATCCTAAATACCATATTCCTTAATTATGTGCACATTTCATTTACTCCCACGATTCCTGGCTGACTGAATAAACATGTAAGACATATACTAAAATATGCTGACTCACGTAATACTTTCAGAGTGAACCTCATATGGCCTCATAAAAAATCAGTTAATGAGTTTTTAGCTTGAAGGCTACCAACTATAACCTTCAGAGATGGCAGCTTAAAAAGTTGATGTTCTCTTAAAGAACATAAAACGGCCATACATCAAGTACCCTTCTCCAGTGATTCTCCATTATAAAGATAAAGGGACTGTACCTGTCTGTGGAACTGCGCTACTATTTACTATTCTAACTACTGCATACATCATAGAGATATAGATAGACACTAATCAAATTCGCTATTGCTCATCACTACTGAACTCTCTTGGTTTAAAAAAATGTAGCACATCATTTGTTTATAACATGGATGCAAATTGAGAACATTAATTTGCTCTCCGTAAACCATTTTTGGACAATACCACCTTATTGATCTTTGTAGCTGCCCAATTTCCCTTAGTACTCACATAGGGCCAATGACTTTGACCACAAAATTTCATTTATCTTCTATCTATCTTGTATTTCTTTCCCAACCTGTTTTATAATTAATGTCTTTAAAGGGACACTGTGGGCACCCAGACCACTTCAGCTAATTGAAGTGGTCTGGGTGCAGTGTCCCTTTTGCACTTAGTGCTGCAATGTTAAACACTGCAGTTCCAGAGAAACTGCAACGTTTACATTGCAGCTCTAAGTCTGCACACAGTGGCTGTCTACCAAGACAGCCACTAGAGGGCTTCCTGAATTGAAACGGACCTTTAGTCTGATAGCTGACGTTGGACGTCCTCACGCTGTGCGTCAGATCTTTCCCCATAGGAAAGCATTGATTAAATGCTTTTCTATGGGGAGGTCTAATGCACACGCGGCCATTGGTGCGCATGTGCATTAGGTCTCCCCTGCCAGCTGACGTTGACAATGGAGGAGTGTGGGCGGAGTCTTACCCAGCGCCGAGGGACATCTTTAGGTTACTACAGTGCCCCCCTCCTTTGGGCCCCCGTGGGAGGGGGGACCCGAAGGAGGGGGGCACTGTAGTAACCTAAAGTGCCAGGAAAACGGGTTTGTTTTCCTGGCACTATAGGATCCCTTTAAGAGACTGTAGGTCTTTTCAGGGAGTGGAGGGTTAATTACATATTTACATTTAAAAAAAAGGTTCTAAGACAGGTAGGAATTCAAATTTAAAGAAAAAAAAAAAAATACAGCAAAACAGCCAAAGCAGTTACACATTCAAGTATTGGATTCAAATTGACACAGAACTTCAAGGGTGAAATTCGTAATATTTTAATCACACAACCTTTGCAGCAACATTTAGGCTCCATTAAGCATTTCATAAGCTTTGAGAAAAAGCTTAGTGGAGCCAAACCTTTGCTGTGAAAATGGTACTGATACTTCCATTAACCATTACATTTTAATATTATTTTATGCATTACACATAATGTACTATGCTTGTTGTGTATGTTGTTTTTAGGTTTTCATGTTCAAAATAGGGGATATTTACGCAAATTTATAGATGCACATATTACACTTTTATATATATTTTTTTGCGCACCATTGTTTCTTTTATATTTCACATGAACGTGAACTTATACCATACAAATATTTAAACACGCAATGACAAGATGAATGTTCCTTATTATAACATCTCTAGCGGAAAGGGGTGGGTTTAGGGAGCTAAAGAATTCTCGTTTCTTTTGTCAAAATATTAGAAAACAGTCTGACCAAAAATCAAAGGATGGCAGCCATAACTTCCTGAGACGATAACCTCTACAATAAGTTGTGGTGCTTATGGTGCTTGGAATGTGCCTTTAATCTTTTCAAATGTGGTGTGAAAACTATACAGCACAATTTGCAATGTAAAATAAAATACAATTAAAAAGTACATTACTAAGTGATTATCATTGTGCTAAAATAGTGCAATTAAAAAACATTAACATATTCTTCAGATAAAAAGGCGAATATTTATGGAGGCAAAGGCTTGTAAGCACTTTAACAAAGGGCAAGCATCATGTTTATATATTAATTGCTATTTATCTGAAGGTCTACTTAGAAAGGTACAATACTGATGGTAATTTGCTAATAGCTATTAGCTTGGAAAATTCCATTAACAGAAATATTTCCCTTGAAGAAAACCCATTAGAATGTGAACCTTGTCATGTCTCTCTAATTAATCTAATTCTGACAAAATATCAAATATATTTCAAAATGATAGTCTGCTTACTGCAGGCTAGGAAAATTCTGAGATAGAAATTACATGAAATTACCATTCACAAGACGATGCCTTAATCATAATCTCATTCACATGTATGGCTATTAACATGTGCTAAAGACCAGAGGCGGCTCTCTAATTAGGCGATTTAGGCGGCCGCCTAAGGCCTCGCGCTTGCTGGGGCCTCGCGGCCGCCTAAATCGCCTTAGGGCAGACTGAAATGTTGGGTCCTCGGTCTGTGACCGAGGACCCGGCAGTGAGAGGGGGCCCGGCGGCTTGCCCAGTATGCCGCCGGGTGGCCCCTCCACAAGTTCTGCCTACAGAGAGAGCCAGCCTCTGATCTGCAGCTCCGCTGAGTGCAGAGCTGCAGATCACTTACTGTGGTTCTCGCGAGCTTACAGAGCGTTGCCGCGGGTTACCACGGCAACGCTCTGACAGGCGCTCGCGAGAACGAGGTCTGCAGCTCTCGCGGAGCTGCAGACAGAATAGTCATCCCACCGGAGCACCAGGGACTACTGCCACTGGACCACCAGGGAATTTCAACACAAAGGTATTTCAGTGTGTGGAGGCTTGTCACAGCCTCCACACACACTGTCCCCCACACTGCCATGCCGCCCCCCCACACAGCCCTGTCACCCACACTTCCATGCCCCCCACACTACCCTGTCACCCACACTGCCATGCCCCCCAAACTACCCTGTCACCCACACTGCCATGCCCCCCCACTCAGCCCTGTCACCCACACTGCCATGCCCTCCACACTACCCTGTCCCCACACTGCCATGCCCCCCACACTACCCTGTCACCCACACTGCCATGCCCCCCACACTACCCTGTCACCCACACTGCCATGCCCCCCCACTCAGCCCTGTCACCCACACTGCCATGCCCCCCCCACACAGCCCTGTCACCCACACTGCCATGCCCCCACACACTACCCTGTCCCCCACACTGCCATGTCCCCCCACACTACCCTGTCACCCACACTGCCATGCCCCCACACTACCCTGTCACCCACACTGCCATGCCCCCCCCACACTGCCCTGTCCCCCACACTACCCTGTCCCCCACACTGCCTTGCCCCCCACACTGCCCTGCCCCCCACATCCTCTTCCCCAACACTGCCCTGCCCCTACACACTGCCCCCAACACTACCCTGCCATCCACACACTGCCCTGCCCCCTTCCACACTGCCCAAGCACTGCCCTCACACCCACACTACCCTGCACCAACAATGCCCTGCCACCTACACTGACCTACCACTCACACTGACCTGCCTCCCATATACCCTCCCACCCACACTGCCCTTCCCCCCACATACCCTGCCTCACATATACCCTGAACCACATATACCCTGCCACCCACATGCCCTGCCCCAACATACACTGCCCTGCCACCCACAAACCCTGCCCCCCACACTGCCCTGTCAGTCCCATACCATGCCCCTCACACTGTCCTGCCCACCACATACACTGCACCCACGTTGCCCTTCCACCCACATGCCCTGCCCACCACATACACTGCTCCCACGTTGCCCTGCCAGCCACATACCCTGCCCCCCACACTAACCACCCGACATTGTACCCCACATACCCTGACCCCCACACTGACCACCACATACACTGCCCCCCACATTGACCGCCACAGACATTGTACCCCACATACCCTGACCCCCACACTGACCACCACATACACTGCCCCACACTATCACACTGACCAACACAGACACTGTCCCCCATATTGACCACCACATACCCAGACCCACACAATGACCCCCACATAACCTGCCCTCCACACTGACCACCACATAACCTGCCTCCCACATACCCTGCCACCCACAATGACCACCACAAACTCTGCCCCCCTACACTGTCTCTCACACACTCTGCCCCCACAGTTTCTCACACACACTGCCCCCCCACACTGTCACACACACTGCCCCCACACTGTGTCCAACCCTTCTCTCCCACACACTGCCCCCTACACTGTCACACCCTGCCCCCCTACACTGTCATACACACCCTGCCCTCTCTACACTGTGTCCCACACACCTTGCCCTCCCACACTGTAACACACCCTGTCCCCCCCACACTGTCACCATCCTCCACACTGCCACCCCACACTGTCATCTTCTTCCACTCACACCCTGCCCCCTAAACTGTCACATTCCTCCACACTGCTCCCTCATCCTGTTACCCTTTCACGCACTTGCACCCCATATTGTCAGCCCCAACACTGTCACCAATACATACAGTCACCCCTCCCACACACTGCTACTCCACACACTGTCACCCTTTCCAATACTGCCTCCCACACTCTCACCTACCCGCCATCAGAATTCCACACACATACAGCCAACCCCCCACATGCTGTCATGCCCCCTTCACCCAGCCTCGCTCACATTAACCTCTCCTTAGCTTGTCGCTCTCACCCCCTCCATCCATACCACAATTACCAGCCCTCGCTCTTCCACACTCACCCTATCACATTAATCCCCCTAGTCCTATCACACTCATCTTCTATCATACTGTCACACTCACCCCAAACCCTGTCACACTCATCATTTTTCACATTAACCCTTTTACTCATGCCCAACCATGCGACACTCACCCTGTCACATAATCCTGTCTGACTCACTTTCCCTCGCCTGGTCACACTCCCTCCTCCAGCCGTGCAACACATAACCCATAACCCTGTCAAACTCATCCCCCTTCACCCTATCACATTAACTTCTCCTACCCTGTCACTCATCCTGCCTAGACATGCCACACTCACCCTGTCACATAACCCTCCCTCATTCTGTCACTCTCACCTCCCCTCGCCCTGTCACACTTTCTCCTTCAACCGTGCCACACTCACCCCAACAATGAATGCAGAGACTAGCTCTCTGTATCCAGCGCTGCAAGCCTGTCATACAATATAACTACAGCTCATTATACACACGATGCAACCGCCATATGTTTTTTACCATGAGTGTTAGTGGGGGCCTCTTGTTTGAGTTTCGCCTAAGGCCTCATAAAGTCTAGAGCCGCCACTGCTAAAGACTGATGTTCCTGTGTTAACCTACTGCTCCGTTTTACTCAATTATGTCAAGATTCATACATTTTGATCAATCTAAAAATATTAGCATGTACGATTATTTGTGATCCAATTTTACATCTATTTTGGCCTTTCACATTCCTACCATTCCCCTTCCCTTGTCTGTCCGTCCCTCCACCCCCCCCCCCCCACCACTCCCCCCACATGAATAAAGAGTTAAAAAAAAACTTATTTGCGTACCTGATCCCAGCGCTGATGTCCCTTGGCACTGAGTTGTGGCTCTGCCTCCACCGAAGCCCCTTTATGAGTGGGTGCAGGGCAAGTGCCGCAAGTTAGACCTCCTATGATGAAACAGCTGGCGCTGGCTGTCCTCATGCAGAGCGTGGGGACATCTAGCATCAGTTACCGGACCAAAAGTCCATTGGGATCCAGGAAGTGCCTCTAGTGGCTGTCTGGTAGACAGCCACTGAAGGCAGACTTAGTGTCGCAATGTAAACATTACAGTTTCTCTAGAACTGCAATGTTTTACATTGCAGCAATACGTGCGATAGGGAAACTGCACCCAAACCACTTCAATGAGCTGAAGTGGTCTGGGTGCCAATAGTGTCCCTTTAAGTTCCACTATTGATATATACTTAGTTGCTTGTCATATATTTATGCTTGCTCTTAAATTAATCCCAAGCTGCATATTTATGTTCCATTGCATGCTTTGGTGTTTAAATGGTGACCTAACAATGATATACTTAAAGGACTGCTAAAGGCACCAAGACCACTTCATCTCAATTACGTGACCTGGGTGCAGTGGTGATTTTGTTTTGACTCCAATCTAAAGCGTTACCATTTAGTAGATATGGGAATGTTTTCAGTGAAGGGTTGAATATGCCTCTAGTGGCTGTCTCCCTGAGAGCCCATGGAGGTGCCTGCCTTGCAACGACCGAGTTTCACACTGACATTTGACACAAAAGTCCATGAGGATGTCGAACGTCATCAAGTGCAGCCCAAGTGAAGCACTGGATCCAATGGTTCCCTGTGAGAAGAATATGATTGAACACACGGCACTCGCTGTGCATGCTCATATCACCCCCAATACTACTCAGTGAGGAGCACTGGATTGGACGAAAAATCTTGAAAGCAGTGCCTCCAAGATAACGACGCAGGAGGAGAAGGATGTGACAGCTCAAAGTGCGTCTTGGGATCGGAAAAAAAGTAAGTAAAACATTTTTTCTTTTATTTTTTTCACAGAATCAATGGGAGAGGTGAATCTAATAATGGATTAGCACACTAAAGAATTAGGAATTCAATACTGATAGTGATACACGCCATCCATTAGTCACCTAAATAATTACGAAATAACTGCAAATAAAACAAAGTATACGCGTTTTGTTTACAAACTTTTTCAAGACTTTGACTTTTTTTGCTGCTATCACTTTTTTTCAAAATGTTGTGCACTTTATGGCTCAAAATTTGTTAAATTTGTTTTTTAATACCTTAAGGGAATAAAAATAATTGAATTGTGTTTTGATGAGAAGTTTCATGGGAGTTCATAACTTCGCACTATAGCATCACGCATACATGTTTGTATTCCTAACTCTATAGTGTTTCATTAACACTGTATAAAATAACCTGATCTCAGGTTCTTTGTTCTCTCAACATATTTACATACTAGGAACTTCTTATTCTAATTATAGTAAAAAAGTGCTAAAATAGCAAAATATGAGCCTTTCATCCTTCTGTATCTTTATTACCCAATTGTCTATATGGTCTCCAATTTATATTTATATCACTCATCAAGCATGGCAAACACAGAAAAGAACATATGTAATGGGTAAGCTTTATACATTTTACCTAAAATCCCAATATGCCTGAGACATTTTATTATATTCTGAATAATTTCTCAATAAATAAAGAGTATGGATGTATTTTATTTTATAGCCAAAAGGTGGTGTGGAGACCTGGAGTTCTAATCACTTTGACCTAAACAGAAACATGCTAAAGTGAACACACGGAGTGACAGTCACCCAGATGCCTTAGATCTTTAGTTGGCCACCTGGAATGGGCACAGATTAGCCATAACATGTACTGAGCAGGTAGGAGTAATGTCTGTTTAAAATCCTCATGTAAAAGGTAGTCAGCAGCTGCTGTACATAGAGAGGGGTAGCAGACGGCAGTCTCGCAAAGCACCCACTATATAATGTGGCAAGTGGTTCCACCTCCACTACAAGTCCGGTCACCTCCTCCCTGTATTTATTTTAGTCTATTTTTATTGTCTTTAATCCTCGTCTTAGCTCACAAATGCACCCAGCTGCTTGAAGCTTTACAGTCCATAAAAACATCTATGTTCATGTATCGCTGGCATAATGGCAGATCTCTTTTACGCAATTACCTACTGATTGCTTGTTTCTCCCTGTACTTAGTGACCGTCATAACATTCTGCAGTTATTCTCACTTGTAAAATGAATAAACTAGATAAATTCACCTACAGGAAACATTTTTGAAAATGATGTAGATTGTCATCTATTTGACCATAACATAAATACTGCAGATTTCTCTGTTCTACCTTTAATCTGATAATCAATCAGGAAAACACAATGAGACGGCTAGAACTGGATGCAATATTTTCTTTACTTCCTGGTCTGCAAAGGACTCCATAAATTTAGCAGCAAGTTGCCTCTGCTTCATTTAATGAAAAGTTTTTTTTGTTTTTTTTTTAACGTCATAATGCTACAGTGTGTTGCAGTTGTTATGGTGCCAGGAGTTACCTAGCACTATCCCATGGTAAGTAGCCAAATCATTTTCAAAAGGTCTGACAGCCCCATCTTTAGAAATCCTTCTGCATTAGGGATATCAATTCTGCCAATCTTTACATGGAATTTTCTGGCAGAGAGCGGCGCAACTAACAATCTCCAACAACAATGTCCAATAAATAAGGACAAATGTGATATGTCTATGGCAGTAAGGGAATTTTCTCATTAGCTATTTCTTAAGAGCGATGTGTCCCTTTAATAACCATTGCAGTCAGCACACAAATACTTAAATAGAAGCAATACTCGCTTAGTTTGCTCTATCTATATATTCCAATAAATTCAACTAGTATCAAAAACTTTACCGAACAAGCTTCTGCATTGAGAGTCCACATATATCTTGTGATAAAATGATATACTGGGCTACAAATGCTCTAGGCAATAAACTGTAAATCACTGTATCGAAAGTAGTAATTAAAGCAAGGTAATAAATGTACACTTTGAACACCAAGCATAAGACTGGATGTACAAAGTCAACACAGTATCACGCATTCTGTTGCTAATAATTCCAAACTGTTTGCTTTGCTCCTGCTGGATGGCCAACATATTTTCTAATAAAACAAACGCAGTAAGCCTCGATACTGTGCTGCACACACAAAGTTTTATCTATTTCGATTTAGTGTTTCTTTGAAAATCCATTAGGTACTAAGAATGCTACCTAGTTGCTGAAATAATCATTAATCTTTTTTTATAGTTTTGCTGCAAAATAATATTATTTTCAAGGCTGTTCTCAAATTGCATTTTATAGAACGAAAACTAAAATTGCATTTTGTATTACATCACTTAAAGATACAGCCAAGTTTACTTTGTTTTCTACTTTAATCCAAGGGTTTATGCATTAAAACATAACTTTCATTCGTGAGCATCAAAAAAAAAAAACATAGTATTAATTCACAAAATTTAGACTACAATAACCGATTTTGGAAAATTCTCTAACTCTAGATTTTACGATATGGTTTTCATTTTCAATACAAAGCTTTTTTCCAATACAAAGATGTTTTATAAATACGGTTAGCCTTTTCTGTGATATGCAATCCCTTAGACCAGGGGTGCCTAAAAGGTAGATCCCCAGTTGCTGTAGAACTACAACTCCCATGGTGCTTTGCATGCCTGACAAAGCATGATGAAAGTTGTAGTTTTACAACATCTCGGGATCTACCTTTTAGGCACCCCTGCCTTAGACTGTCTATGAAATGTGTGTTACATAGTTTCAGTGCTGTACACGCCATCATATAGAGTTCCAACCAAAGGATATTATGCCTGCATAGCAACATAAATGCACGCACGCAAACTGCACGTATTGTATAAAAACGGCTAATTTTTTCAGTGACCCAATTACATAAGGTGAATCAAAGTTACATGTATTTAAACAGCATCCTTACGTGAAATGTTCCAAAGAAATTTTAATCCATAGGTAGTGAAGCACAGCATGTGTTTTAGAATTTTCTTACCAATATTTGTGCTAAACAAAGAGCCATTAGTATTAGTATGAGAACCAACGTTTAGTTCACAAATGTGTGTAACAGGACTGCAACAGAGATTTGGGGTTTTCAGCTTGCCACAACTAACTTTCCAATGAATAGAGCGTATTCTATTGTGTTTAAAGGATAAATACATTCTGTTTTTAAGATCAACAATGAAAATTCCAGCTGAAATTTAAAACATGAAATTAGAATTA
This sequence comes from Pelobates fuscus, assembly GCF_036172605.1. Taxonomy (NCBI): domain Eukaryota; kingdom Metazoa; phylum Chordata; class Amphibia; order Anura; family Pelobatidae; genus Pelobates; species Pelobates fuscus. The sequence continues at coordinate 221,600,734 of NC_086322.1, forward strand.
CAAGTGGTGTGCATGTGTGATATGACATAATGTCATGTTCTCAATCACTCCCCTCTTACTGCTCCCTCCCAGTGGAATAACAGTGACGAGTCTTGGCAGAAGATCTTAACAGAACTCACACAAGATGCTGCTTGCGTAGGAGGAGGGGACATGGGGGAGACACATGGTGGAGGAAAACAGTAAAGGGAAGTTAGAGAGAGTGTAAAAAAAACAACAACAAAAAAAACATTATAATGCACTGTAATAAACTTATACAATTGCACTGGCTCTCACAGAAGGACACTAATGGACCACCTATTAACATTCCAAGTTGGAACCTGCCAGCACTTTGCAGGGGAAGGGGGTAGAGGACTGTTATGGAATTCTTCCCAGGGCTGTTAATGTAATCCCCAGTCTAGTCCTGGTGTTACAGCATGTTCTAGGAACAGCATCGAGTTCACAACTGCCAGCCAGGGGCCTAGTATTTTATTTATTCCAGTCAGCAGCAGCACAGGGAGGGAACTTGCCAGACAATTAACACTGAATTCACATTTGGGATGGGGATACGTTGGAAATTTTACTGTGCTCCCAGTGGAGGAGGCCAGGCTTAACCTGTTGGTTCTGTATGCTTTAGATAAAGGGTCTTTGGTTTACCTGAAAAGAGTGTTTTGGACTACTGCTTGACCACAATGGCTAAATAAAAGCAATCCATCAATGCCAAAATACTGGAACATCAGCATGGTTCCAAACGTCCATCCAAGGTAGTCTATGTATACTCACTCTGTCCATGGCATAGGCTGAAAAAGTAGCATTGTCTGCATATGGCTGGTTATAAGGGACACTAGACACTGTTGGCAGTGATGTCGATTTTTGTACATTTTTTACAACTTTACAACTTTCTTCCAAAGTAATTGCTATCCGTTTCTCTTCCAATACGCTAATCAGATATTGCTGTTGGACTGCAGAATGTGGCATAGGGAAGTATTGTTTCATTGTAACCTTTATATTCATGTTAGACACTGCAGCTTGACCTAGATATGCACATTTCACCTAGATTACAATCTGTGTTATACTGCGAGCCTCCCTCATTCTCCTTTTATTGCACTAATTTTTGCAGGCTAAATATCAAATTAATTAACTTTGACTATAGTTACAGCATTACTTCTACTATTTCCATTGCATACCTACCCCTTATTTGATAGGACCTTTTCCAGGCCCGAAATGTAACTGTGGATGTCGTGAGTGATGCAAAGGGCATCACTGACATGCCACCACAGGGTACCTTCTGTCCATATGTTCATGCAAACAGACACATGCTGAGAAGATGTCACTATCCCCATACTTACATCTGCAATACAGAAATTACATATATACTTCTATATGGGAAAAGAATAGCAGAAATAATGGACCATAATCAGGTCACTGACTACTGACAATATAATTTCATACAAATAATGATATACATTGTTTTATTTCTGCATTCATATGTACTCACAAATATATATGTTTTTCTCTCTTAGAGAAAATGATACAAAATCATTTTGCTGTTTTGGTATCTGCGTTCTGTTACAATGCGTAATGAAGTTAAATAAAAGAAAATACACTAATTATTGGCAATTTTCCAGCTCTCCACATGTGTAATAGGTCTGTCAATTTGGGCAAAGCTTCCTTAATTGGCAGAGTGATTGTGCAGCTGAACTGAATGTGTATCGTTTACTGCTCGGTTGGGTGAAACTCGAGTCTAACACGAGGACTGCCAATACGCACAATATTTACAGCTAAAAGGACCCTCAGAATGCAATAAAACACTAGGTGGACTGTTTTTACTGCAGCACCTCTATCCTTTTTTAATAGTTTGCAAAGAAAAAAATATCTATTACAGTAAAAGTTATAATGCTTGTGAAATGTAATTATTACGCCAAAAGAAAACAAATCATATCTGGAATACAAAAATTAAATCCTTTAAGCTGAAAATAAAAGGTGCAGACTACAAAGGTCATTTTTTTCTTTATCAGCTGTCAAATTAAATAACAGCATAGCAACTAAGATTAAAAACAGAAATAAATCTAGCTACTGCATTGAACAAATACCTTTCGTTGAGTTTTAGACTTTTTTTGACACTGACCAAATTTGCATACATGACATTTTTAAAATCTTCATTTTTAAAATTAGCTCACTGAACCATTCGTCAACTCATGTAATATATAATAATATTCTGTAAAATACCATTACAATTCACGGTGTCCGGAAGTCACCACTACACTAGAGAAGGCAAGGCTGAAACAATAACTAGTTTAACATGCATTGTTTCCTGTTGACTGGTGAATAGTATTTGTCTGTTCTAATCATTGTGGACCTTCTGCAATAGCATGAGAACCCAATTTTGTGTTCCTACCCAGTGGTTAAGAACACCTGGTATAGTGGTATCGCAAGGCCTGACAGATTGGACCATTGCTGGAGGAGGTTCAGCCTCTTCAAGGAGGTGGAGAGGAGAGCAGCACCAACGGAGTCTCGTAATGGAAAAAGGTAAATAAAACCTTTGCGTTCTTAATTTTTTTTTTTTTTAAATTTGTATTTTATTGAGGTTTTGCATCAAAGAATACAACTAATACAGAGTATGTCATGGAGGCAAGCGTTATTCTGTGCCTCGTCTATAAGTCATTCATTTTAAAGTTCTGCTGTACATTCGTACATGACACATGGGTTGCCTTCTGATGGGTCTTGTTATAGTCTGGTGTGTGTCCTCGTCTCTTGTGGGTTATTTTGTGTTATCTATGTTGTGTAGTCTCGTGTAGTCATGGTGCTAGGCGTCTGGTCTATGTGGTGCTGTGTCTCGTAGTGTGACTTATGTTATGTCTTAGGGGCGAAGTGGCCTGGGATACTTGCCGTTTCGTCCCGGTGTGAGGCCGTCTCCCTCCCTTTTTATGTGAGTCTTGTGTGGTCTATAGGTCGTGTTGCCTGATATGGGGTCAGTCAAGTGGCGGGTCAGTCCTTGTTTCAGGGCATCTCTGCTCGCAGGCTCTCATTCTATCCTTTTCGATACTCTCAGGATCAGGCCCCAGTGCTTTGTGGTTCTTCGCCCGGTAAGTTTATGGCCTTCCAGAACGCCGTGGGTTCTTCTCCGGGCGATAGTGTAAGAGTCTCGCTCCCTTTTTGGATATTCAGCGTTCCGTCTGCTCCGCCTCTCTCAGTTTCTTGGCTACTGGAGCCAGTTGTCTCCTTGCCGCTAGTACCTCGAAGGGAAGATCTCCATAGATTGTCACGCAGCAGCCCTCGAGCCGGAATGACTTTATCTCCCTGGACCTGTTGAGGATAGCGGCTCTCACTGTTATGTCTCTGGAGATAACTATTGTGTCTCTCGGGGCCCCTCGGGGCGCTGTTGCCGCTTTCCGTACTCGGAACGCCGAGACCACCATCCCCTTGGTATCTTTGTTCTTTAGGCCCATCGAGGCCACCAGTCTCTGTGTGAAGGGTAGCAGAGCATCGTCGCTCACCGTTTCTGGTATGCCCCGCATGCGGACATTCTTGCGCCTGTGGCGGGATTCCAGTGCGGTCACCGACCGGGTAAGTTTCTGCACTTTGGAGGCTAGGTCCTCTATTTGGTTGTGGGTGTCCTGCATCTGGTGTTCCCGTTTTGTCTCTTTGTTTTCAATTTCGGAGATCCTCTTGCGGAGGTCCCCTATGTCTGCTTGGGCCTCTTTCAGGTCCGATTTCCAGACTTGCCTTATTTCTTGCAGGAGGTTTTTCATATCTCCCTTAGTCACTGGGGATGAGTCCTCCTCGGAATCCGTTTCTGGGTAATCTTCTCCTGGTTCGGGTGAAGAGGATGTGTCTCCCTCTTCTTGGGATGCGTCTGAGGCCTCCATTTCTGCCCGGGCCACGGGCGCCATTTTGGCGGCAGCCGCGGTTGCGGCTGCAGGTCTCTCAAAGGAGAGCCTGATGTCTGGCATTTTCGGTGTCGCTGGAGGCTGGTATTTTTTATTTTTTCGTCCCATGGCAGTCTCTGTTGGAGGGTGGGTAAGTTTGTCACCTGTGGGGCTTCAATATTTCTGGGCTGCGTTCTTAATTTTAATGTATGAAGACCTTATGCCACTAGGGACAGTGGCACTATAGCTTTAGAAATACAGATTTGTGTTCCTTTAAAGTATGAAAGCGCACAAAAAAATGTATAGAAGATCACAAGTCAGTTCAGAAAACACTTTTAATGACAACCCAGAACTTTAAAAATGGTATGCCATTAAATGTTAAAAGAATGACACTAATCAACTCTACAGTACAATCTTAGACACTATAAAACATATAATAGACACGTATTAGAGCTGGTTTATGTTACAGAAAATGTGTATGAGCAATTGACCTTTAACAGAAACGTTGCTCACAGATATTTTATAGGCACTGCAGAGATTTATCTCATTTCAGTTCAGCATTTTAACTTTTGTTGGAAAAGTGCCTTAATATAGGAAAGCATACAAAATAGTGAGCTGTGGAAAATGTAACATGTAAAATGTAAGCAAAAATACCCATTACAAAGCATCTTCTACAGATGAATAGATGAGTTCCAACTATTCTGCCTATTTTTTGCGAATAAACTCCATAGGAAATAAAAGTTAAACAGGGTTTGTAAGCTTTAGCATTTCGACTACTCCGAAGCAGATATGAGTGTGTACACCTGTATATAAGTGTTTTATATCTAGGGAAAACAAAGGAACTGTCCCCAGCAAGTACATGGCGACAAGGTGGACACCTGAACACACACACACACACACACACACACACACACTCTCTCTCTCTCTCTCTCTCTCTCTCACACACACACTCTCTCTATATATGGACTAACGTTTTGGACACCTGAACAACAGGAACTTTTATGAAAATGCATTCTAAATACATAGACATTAATATTTAGCTTGTCCGCCCTTTGCAACTATAACAGCTACTACTTTTCTTGGAAGCTTTACCCACAAGATTTGGTAGCGTTTCTTTGGGAGCCTATTCATCCAGTAGAGTATTTGTGAGGTCAGGCATTGATGTTGGACGAGAAGGCTCACAATCTCCGTTCCAGTTTATCCCAAAGGGTGAGGTCAGGGCTCTTTAACCCCTTAAGGACACATGACATGTCTGACACGTCATGATTCCCTTTTATTCCAGAAGTTTGGTCCTTAAGGGGTTAAGGGCCAGTCAAGTTCTTCCACACCAAACTCATTTAACCCCTTAAGGACCAAACTTCTGGAATAAAAGGGAATCATGACATGTCACACATGTCATGTGTCCTTAAGGGGTTAACCATGTATTTATGGACCTTGCTTTGTGCACTGGGACACAGTCATGCTGGAATAGAAAAGGGTCTTCCTTGAACTATTCCCACAAAGTTGGAAGCATAGCGTTGTCCACAATGTCTTGGTATGCTGAAGCTTAAGATTTCCCTTCACTAGAATTAAGGTGCCTAGCCCAATCCCTAATAAGCAGCACCATACCATTATCCCTCCATCTAACTTAACATTTGGCACAATGCAATCAGGCAAGTATCGCTCTCCTGACATCTGCCAAACCCAGACTCGCCCATCAGATTGCCAAAAAGAGAAGTGCGATTTATCACTCCACAGAACAGTTTCCACTGCTCCAGAGTCCAAAGGCAATGTGCTTTACACCACTTGATCCGACTCTTGGTATAATATTTGGTGACGTAAGGGTTGCATGCAACTGCTCAGCCAGTATAACCCATTCCATCATGCTCCCGTCGCACAGTTTTCGTGCTGATATTAATGCCAGTGGAGCTTTGGAGATCTTCAGCTGTGGAATCAGTAGAGCGTTGGTGACTTTTACGCACCATGCACCGCCTCAGCACTCGGTGACCTCGCTCTGTGACTTTCCGTGGTCTTCCGCTTCATTGCTGAGTGGCTGTTGTTCCTAAACTCTTCCACTTTCGAATAATACCACTTACAGTTGACCATGGAATATCTAGCCGGTATGAATTTCACAAGCTGACGTATTGCAAAGGTGGCATCCTATCACAGTGCCACTCTTGAATTCACTGAGCTCTCCAGAATGACCCATTTTTTCCACAAATGTTTGTAGATGCAGCCTGTATGGCTAGTTTCTTGATGTTATACACCTATGACAATGGGTCTGATTGAAACACCCGAATTCAATAATTTGTGTCTACAATATAGTTAACAGCGACATCCCATACAGAAGAGATAAAGCATTTATTTTTTTTACAGAATCCTGAGATAATTCAGACAAGAATGGCCCCTACTGCATGTAACCAAATATATTGTTACAATTATTCCCAAATATTTCTGATGTAACGGTTTCCCTTTAAAATATTGGATTGTAAGTTTACCAAAATGAATAACTTTGAATTACAATACAATAGTTTTTCAGCATCTGTTATTTTACATCTACTGTAATGTTTTTCTGTACAAATATTTTTAAATCTGGATGACGTATGTAAAGACTTGAGTTTCTACTTGTCTCTACTAATATATACCATCACCATTTATGCAAAGGTTGAAAAAGTAAATACAAAATTCAGCTTCTGTAACTTTTCAGAATGTACATTTCTAAGTATCGCTGAGCAGTAACCTACACACATATATATGCTGTCTTGTCCGAAATGTATATGCTAAGTATATATAAAAAATACACTGTGCCAACAGAGCCAGGGAAGACAAGGGAAATGAGACCCGACCGGCATAGACCATCCAACAAAGGGACCGGTTAGCCCGACTACACCCCAGAAGGTAAGTGACCAAACAACATGCGCAGATACAGACGGGAAGTAGGGGATGAGACCGAGCACAATAGAATAACACACGAGTACCACAGCAATAGCCGCACTGATAAATCCTACAAACACATAACCTTCACAAGGACCTAAGTGAGCCTAGCGGCCACAGGGCCCGTGAACGCAAAATAAAAGACGGGGGACAGATAGGGAGGGCTATCTCCCAGTCGACTACAGAGGAAAGAAAGAAAGAGAGATCCCTGGAAGGGATCACGTAGATAGAGACCCAGACCAAAGGTCGTGATACAAGGGTTTACACTCCTGAAAACAAAATGTAAGGGACCTGCGTGTCCATCAAACATGTTCACCTGCGAGCCCGAACATATCTATGCATAAACTTAACCTACTGCAATCCTAAGTCATATGAATACATGCGAAACTGAGGCCTGCGAGCCTCATTGTACATGGCTGAAAGAAAAATAAAAAATTATATTTACAAAAAAAAAATATATATATACTGTGCTTTTCATTATGACTTGGGTGTGAATCTGTTATTATATTTTTTTTACACAATACTCATTCTGGAAAATAAATATCACATCTAATTTAGTGTGACAAAGTTTTCCCAACACAAATTATCACATACAACTCCAGTTGGAACATGACTGTCAGTTGTGCCAGTCTGACTACCTGAATTATATGGATGAACAAAGTAAACGCATATCAGTTGAAATATTAATAGGAAAACGTGCATATGGAAAATGAATGATGGAATTTTATAAATGTATACTGTTATTTTCAAATGTTGTTTTATATTCCTCAGCACTGTTTTGCTCTGTATCCTACATTTAAATGGTTGTCAAAACATGTCACTGACAGGGTTATTTACTAAACTGAGAGTTCAAAGAAAATTTCAAATTTAAGGTCAAACATATCTGGCTCAGATAATTTTTCTAGTTCGGCTATTTTAATGACTTTAAATCTGAAATTAACTTTGAATTCTCACCTTAGTGAGTAACCCTGTCAATGTCAGAGACTGTGTGTGCCACTGACATGAGTTTGTAATTAGGTACCAGTATGAGTAACTGAGTGTATGTGTGTAGGTATCAGTGGGTGTATCAGTAGGAGTGGGTATGTATGGAAACAGTGTTAGTTTAAATGTTAACCAGTGTATTTGTATTAGTGAGTATGTATCTGTGTGGCATCAACCTGTACATCTGCGTCTAATATAAGCTGCCATAGCATTGAGCAGTGGGCATGTGCCGGACCACAGGGTCTTATGGCATTACCTGGAGTTTAGCTATTCCTATATATTGGCAAAGGAAACCAAGGGTGCTGTGTGATTCCCTACACTTATAAAAGTGTGGTTCTAAGCCCCTTGCGTATTGAATAAACACCATGGCCTGGTGCATTGAAACAATAATAAACTGTGTAAGTGATTAATTTGTAGTCTAATTTATTCTAACAACACTATTGCCTGCCATACATACATAAGAAATATATATATATATATATATATATATATATATATATACCGTATATACGGTATTTAAACAATATGTAAGATCATAGGGCAAAGGGCAACACATGCTTTCAGTAGCAAGCTGAATTGCAGACATGATAGCTCTGAAATACAATAATGTCAGTACTAAGAGCATTCACTAAATCATGCACAAAATTCTTTAATGTCATCATGGCCCTGGTATGGCTTCTGCGAGAAAGGATTTTGTTTTTTCTCTTTCAGAGGTACAGACTCTGAAAACCGGATATGTTCTTTAATCTTACACTCGACAACAGGAGAATATAGTGCTCCTCCAGGCTACAAAGGGAGAGGGCAGTGATCATCCTGGTGACCGTGTGGAGGTGAGAGCTAGACAAATGGGCTGCGCTGTACCACTTCTTATTGTTTAATGAGAAGCTAGGCAGGAAAACCTGAATGCATAGAAGTGCAGCGTGCTCTTGCTTCGATCTATTTTTTTTTATTGACCTCCCAGCTCCTTGAATGTAGACTAGGGATACGTTTGGACAAGCAATGCCAGACAATGATACAGACAGGCATGCAGCCAGCCAGACAGATAGAAACATTTTATCAATGTAGTAAATGCTGATAAATTAATGGAGAGGTATATAACAAAATACTATCAGCCACGTCCAATTCACAGAAATGGCATGTACTTGCATGATGACATGCTCTGAGCATGGTTCAGTAAAAACGAAATGCTGCATTGCCATTAGCGGCTATACTGAGCCTCTGCAAACATCAGCTGCTCTGTTCCTCTGCAGTTGTCAGCTATAATCTCCTTGACTTTGTCTGCCAAAGCTTTTAAGCATTCAGCATTGTGCATCGGGGATGCATTTACTTGGTTCCAAAGACAATATCTAAGAATCTGCCAACCAGTGCATGCTTCCTATAATCTACTCTGTCACTGAAACCATCCATACTTGGGTTTGCATTATTTAAAGTGGAAACACATGTATAGGAAACAAATTATTTATCTGCACAAGATTCCCGCACTAATCTAGATAAAACACACTTTTATCTCAAGGAAATATTTGTAAGGGTATTCACAAGCTGTATTTATTTTTATTTTTTTTCAAAATACAAAATGCTCTTATCCCAAGATAAAAACTGCATGCAGAATTTACATCCTTTTAAATTATAATTCCATGTCTAATCCACAGCAAATAGGCTTATAAAACATTTTCTGTCACTTAAAAAAAATATACAAGTGAAATGCGCTCTTCCAGTCCTCTTATCTGTCACAGACCACCCCAATGATTTAAAGCTCATCGTAAGCTTCTTAAGCAAATGGCAGATAATAAGTCCAAAGCACGAGGAAAATCCTTTCTGTTCAGGCATCCCCAAAGAAAATGTAGTATTGCTTCACTTTAAAAAGGACTGCAGCATTCAACTTAATATCCAGCATTCAACAGTAATATCCAGTGTTCCATAGTGATCTGGATAAGAAACAATGAAGCATTTCATTCACATAAATGTGCTGCCCATGTACAGATACCGATAGGTCATGTGCAATGCTACCCGATAACATGTAGAGATACTGATAGGCCAAACGCAATGATGTAATGATGTATGAAGGCACTATAGTCATTATTACCATAAAGTTCACGTTGCAACAAGTTATCTTCCTATGCGACTGGTTTACCCATTAATATGGTCTTGAAGCTGTCAAGGAGGGTATGATCATCAAGAAAATAGAAGTATTTACTCCGAAACAGAGAATGTATCCTTCGTTGAGGGCAGAGATCAGCATGGATCAGAATCCTTTGAAACCCTTTCAGATCCTGCTGGACGTCCCGGTTATAGGCTCCTACCCCACTATCCCGAAGTTGTTCTTTGGTGTTCCTCATTGAGGACCAAGAGAACGAGCCAGCAGTACGCAACACATCATCAGACATATTGTGCTGTACTGAGTGCACTCATACCATCCAGAGAGTGCTCTAGCACTAAATCACTTTGTTTATACAGCCATAGCCATAACATCCCCGCCAGGAGCACGCCATAATATTTGGAATATTTATTTGGGATAAGTGTTTCTTTTTTCAAGACAGCACTGGTATATGTTATGGGTTGCAATAAATCTGTACTATGCTACGTGCCTGAGGTATAATAAACACTAATGTTATTTTTTAAGTATTTAACATTGAAAATGTAAGCAAGAGGGCATATGGTAAAGTAAGGAAGCAAGAATGTGCTGGTTGGACTAAGCATATTTTCCCATAATTCTCAATCAATACACAATTTGGGGGGATTTCATTGGATTACATAATTTGTTGAACCATATGTTTACTTAGCTATTGAAAGCGTATTGAACAATTCTTTCAAGGACCCTAAATCCCCATGTTTCAGAATTTGCTATATATAGGGATACATTGATTTTTTTTTTCTATTCAGAGAATTAATTAGTTCTCATGGCTCCTCTTACATTGTAAAGATGAAGGTTACTTTTCTGATTGTAGATCAGATTTCACATCGACGTAAAAAATATGTGAATGGTGTACTTATCCACCATGTAAACTGTGATATTACATTTGTTTTTACACATTCTGTTTGCAAAATAATATATATGAGATTACAATGTCCAGCTGTGTATTAACCTTATTTTTGGGGAAAAATATGGTTTGCATGGTTCTTCGTATGAAAAAATGGCTTGACTGTCTCGCCTTCTAATATAGCCCCCCATGGCAATACATCCTTATACATGGGGCCACTTTCATCATGCCCCAAAAGTAAAAGGACAATAGATTTTATATAAGGCACAAAACTCCCGTTATGCATATGGATACACAATGAGATGTTTTACTTTGGAACACTGACATACACATTGCATGTTATCATAAAGGTTTCTTGTAGTCCAAATGTGACTATTTTATTTTAATTTGTAATCTATTATTTTAAATCTGGTTACTTTAGGATGCCATTCAGGTAGCAGGTAGACTCTCTATATAATTTTCCTATTTCCTTTTACCCCAAATATTTGTAATTATATTCCTTCCATTTATTTGACCAACTGTACCAATAATTCAATCCATCCCTAACCCTAAATCACCCTAATGTTATCTCCAATTCACCTTAACTTAATAATGGCATATCAACCATAAATATTCACCAAACCCCTACTTTTTCCTTTAGTAGAGTATTTATAACAGTGAAATTCTGCTGCCATTTCGTTAGGGTTGAGATATTTTCAATAGTGCTGCAGTCTATTCTATGACACTCTCAAACATACCGCATCGTACTGAGTGTTCTTCCAATAGAGTAATATCATATACCTTGTATTTTAATGTTGTTATTTCTTATACATATGGAAAATGTTTTGTGTCAAATTAGCATGGTATTAACATAACTGAAACATAGATATATTATACATTTATATTAATATATCCTGATAGATTTCCTGTGCTTTAGTATGAGTACCCTGTATATCTGAATTTGGCTATTCATGCTAAATTATCTTGTCTTCATTATATTGAACTTGAGATGGACAGTTACAATACCAAACATTGGTGTGGTAGATTACTCAAGCTTGAAGGATGGGATATGGTCCAGCATTCTGTTATTGTAACACAGTCTGTCACTTAGAGTGGCATTCAGACCTGCTCACAGAGCGTTACACAGCTATCATCCATGCGGTCATTCAAGATGTCAAGCTACCGTGCCTAACATGAAGAAAAGAAAAACTGTCTGCTGGTAAGAGATAAACAGTAACTAAACTTGCGTTTATTCAACGTGGAAATAGAAATCCCCCTACAGGTAATGTCATGGGGGGTTGTAAATGGAGAGATTTCCCCCTCCCCCAGTCATGAGAGGCACATGGACTGCACTGACTGCTCCCCGATCAGCTCACAGAGCTTAACTAAGGCTGTCGAGCCATGAACCAGTTTAAAGTAACTTCATGTGTGACTTCACCCAAGCCCTTGATATCTCTAACGAGCTGCAGGGCAACCACTGAACTATCTGTGCAACACATGCACAGATCTCAGCCTTACATTAGGCACCATGGATGTGGTTGCACTCCTGTTTTCTTCAGCAAAGAAGGTAAAATGGAGGAAGGGTGGACACAATATTAACTGAATCAAAATTACGTTGTGATGGTTCCAGGAGGTCCCCGGCGCACTGGCACACCTTTGGGTTTGTGTTCCAGCTCCAGACTGTGCTCTGCTTTCCTGTCCTTGCACTTTCTGAAATACTATATAGCGGAAGTCTTAGGTTAGCTTAGGGTGGTCAGCTGATACTCTAAGCCAATAATTAGCTCCCCATTCATTAAAAAGACATGACCTCTTTAGGCCAATCAGTGGCGTCTCTGCCCAATGCTGCTTGATCCTTCCATTATTAAGGATTTCAGAAAGTAGTGGGGGAGGGAGGGGAGGAGGTAGAGTGATCTCGTGCTGGGGCACAGACTTTCAGGATAAACCCCTAAAGGTGAGCCAGCGCCAGGTACCTAATAGCACCAGAACAATAGAATGTCAATGAAGTTTATTTGGTCCCCAAACTTACCCTTTAACAAAAACAAAATTGGGCAGAGGGACAGACACATTTCTGAACAGCACTACATTATTCCCATTGCTGGTTTCCCAGCAGGTGTAACTAATCTATATCTGCAAATATTTATAGATGGAATACTTGAATACTCGTATGTGCTTATTTTAAGATATTTACAGATTATTTAGTATAGAATTTGTTTAGTGATCTTTTATTTGGAAAGTATTCAGATTTGTGTTTGTTATTTACTGTTGCTGTTTGTAATTCATTTGATCTGTTTTATTTCAGGTTGCAAATGATTTTAATACAAATCAGTCATTGTTGATACACTGTCAGTGAGAAAAACTGACTCTGAAGTTTAGTAAAAAAAAAAAAAAAAAAGTTGCTCTGAAGTTTTTGCAGTGGTTGCCAAGCAACTTATCTCTGCAATGCACATTCTGCCAATGGGCAGCATTATCTTCAGGAGATTGGCCAAGGCCGTTTCTGGTTGTAAAAACATGCATTGACACATTTGAATGAATAAGGATTTAAAAGCAGATTTGCTGATCTGCTGTAAATGTTTTCCTTTATGCAGCAGTAGCTCTCTTTAGTTACAGTATGAGCTATTCTATATATCTTTGAGGCCATTTAGTTATGTAACTGACGTAGATGACTTATATAGAAGACTATTCTCAAATGCAGTAGAGGCAAGCAGGTTTAAAAATGGTGAAAATTTATTTTAATATGTGTATGACATATGTCATATGTTCATGTATTTAAACCTCCAATATTATTTTGTAAAAAGGTGACGCGTGCACAGTGAATTAATTTGTTTTAACCAAACTACTTCGTCCCCCCCAAAAAAAAAATTCATGCAAAAAAAAAAAATTATAAAAAAGATTGTAGGACAGCCGGATTTCAATTATATGGAGGTTAAGCACTTCCAAATTTCATTAGCACAAACAACAACAAAAAAAGGGCGGGAAAAATATAATTATATTTTGCAGTGCTCGTTGATGCATTACCCCACCATTTGGCTGCCCCCGCCTCCATGGCTCAGATAATCAAAAGCATTGGGATGCTATTGCGCACGCACAGCAAACACTGCTCTGCGCCAGTCAGCTTCTCCTCATAGAGATGTACTGAATCAATGCATCTATATGGGGGTCGATGAGCCTACAGGGACACAAGTATTAAGTTGTAGTGGTTCTGGTAACTATAGTGTCCCTTTAACAAGCTCTCGTGCTTTAGTGGTTTGGAGTGCCTCTATCATTGAAATTAGTGCTCTCTCTCTCCATTTGGTACAGTGAATCAGTCGGAGGATAAATGGAGACAAAATAAGGTTCTCCATTTTGTTATGTTGATAGTTTATTTGGTTTCTCATTTACTGGCAAAAGAGGTTCTTTATAGTTCAAGTGTTCTTAATATGTCTGAAAGGACAAATTTTGTTTGTTTACTGAATTAGCTGTTTTTTTTCAAGCTTAATAACTTTACACATATTGCAACAAAAAAAAGAATACTCTGCTATGCATTTATTTATTTATTTTTATTTTTTTTTTAAAACATTTCATTTTTTTCGAGAGAAAAAACAAACGTTTTCCATGACTTCATGATTTTCTGGAACTTTGACATTTCTGCATACACATACAAATATGAAGAATGTTTTGGATAATTCCAAAAACCAAACTGTGGTTGGCCAAACAACATATATGTAGTTTATGTATGTCATTTAAGTAAAAAAAAGTTAAAAAGCCACAGGACTGAAGGCACGGTACATTTCCCCTTTACTCCTGTGGGTTTTTACTATGGACTTCCAAACTTAAATATTAACTTTCATTTTCAATGTAAACATCACTAAAGTGAGAACTTTCTAGGATTCAAAGTGAATTTCAAATTTAATGTCAAAATAGCTGAACTGAAAGCATAGTTGGCTTGGAGAAGCCTTCCAATCTGTCTATTTTAGCCTTAAAGAAACACTATAGGGTCAGGAACACAAACGTGTATTCCTGATCCTAGTGTTAAAAACTCTATCTAGCTCCCTGTTCCCCCCTAAATATAGTAAAATCTTACCTTTATTCCGGTGCTGACTGCGGCCCCAATCCACCTCCTTGGCTGACATGGTCAGAAGTAAAGATCTTAGCCAATCACAATGATTCTCAAAGGAAAGCATTATTTTGGCTGAGAACGTCAATTCCTCTAGTAGCCATCTGAGAAGTGGCCATTGGAGGTGTTCCTCGCTGTAGTATAAACATTGCCCTTAACCTGAAAAGGCAATGTTTACAGCAAAAAGGCTGCAAGGACTAAACATGCTCACCAGAAAACTACAATAAGCTGTAATTGTTCTGGTGAATTTAGTGTCCCTTTAAATTTGAAATTAACTTTGAATTTACTTGCAATTCTGAACAAATCTTACATTAGTCAATAACCTTTATAATTTAAAGAGGTGGAATAAGCATTGCATTTTAAAGAAACACTATAGTGTTAGTTACATAGTTACATAGCTGAAAAGAGACTTGTGTCCATCAAGTTCAGCTTTCCTCACATTTGTTTTTTGCTGTTGATCCAAAAGAAGGCAAAAAATCCAGTTTGAAGCACTTCCAATTTTGCAACAAGCTAGGAAAAAATTCCTTCTTGACCCCAGAATGGCAGTCAGATTTATCCTTGGATCAAGCAGTTATTATTACCCTTAATTTAGTAATACAAAGATGTGTGTTACTCTGTCCTCGCATTAGGCCTTCTCCATGGGACATCATTGACTCAATGCTTTCCTATTGGGGAATTTCAAGATGCTAGCAAAAGCTAAATTAAATTCTGTAAAACACTAGAGGCAGTCTTAACCCTGCAATATAAACATTGCAGTTTCTCTAATTCAGGACGAAAGGGGGACAGGGAATCTGCACCCAGATCTTCTAAATGAGATGAAGTGGTCTGGGTGTCTATAGTGTCCATTTAAACATACAATGAATGATAATGCTATACATATTTCCATGGATATCTTTATAAATTTTCATTATGGTTTTATTGTAGGTAAATGTTCCCATAATGGTATTTGGAAGAGAATTTCCGCACATTTTCCAGTTACCTTCAAACAAACTGGACAGTCTTTTTTAGAGAATTAATGAGCTTTGTTTTGATAGTTACGAAGAAGTATTATTTAAAGCAGCTTTTGTTCTTTTCTTTTTTTTAAGAATTAATGAGCTGGCATCTAAGAATAGTTTAATCATTCAGGTTAAAAAGATAATGAAGCGCTAGTTTTGTTGGATGAAGTAACAGTTTATATTGTAGGTCTGAAAGTAATCAGCTGGGAAGAAGAGAGAAGATGAAGTTATGGAAAAATGAAGATTTAGGTTTGTATCCATCAAATTGTTCAAGGTATTAATTTAATGAAATCTCAAAAGCCAGGGTAATCCTTTAATTAAGTTTTAATTGAGTTTGAATATCAAATATTTAGCTAAATTGACAAAGAATTAAGGTTTTAGGATACCTTCTTTAGAGCTGTTATTGCAACAGTGACATCATGGCTGAGACAGATTGAAAGGCTGAATCAATATGTACTTATTTTGGGGTTCCTAATAGAAAGACATGAACAGACATTTACAATTCAGAAACAACAAATTCGTTTTTTCATTAGGTTTTTTTTCTTTTTTCCTTGTGAAAGTAGCTTTAACCCCTTAAGGACCAAACTTCTGGAATAAAAGGGAATCATGACATGTCACACATGTCGTGTGTCCTTAAGGGGTTAATATCACTTTACTCTGAAAGTGGAAATGGAATTCGTTGTTTTAAAATGCCACAATGCAGAATTTAAATGGTGATGTGGTGGTTACAGTTTTGTTAGCTTGCATGTGCATTCCCCACATCAGGTGACACACTCTGCCAGTCAGTGACATACAAATATAAATGATACTGCCATTATTAACACAATTAGTGGTGAAAATGTCATATTAACCGTCAAGAGGAATGGAGTCGGGGATGCAGGCACTATGGGGATCCCTTGGTTTTGGTCAAACATCTGTAAAATAAAAGGGGATGGCACTTGCAGCCTAACACAACCACAACTATTACAATGATATGTAGTGATGCTTAGGCTATTAGGCTATTCCTTAAATTCAACAAATGCGGCCTTTTGAATCTGTTATTTCATTGAAAAAGTACAGAAGAATTTGGGGTTCTCTTTTTGAAGTGACTGAATCAGAATTAAAAGAAACACTATAGTGTCAGGAATACAAACATATATTCCTGATACTATAGTGCCTGTGTGGCTCCTGCACCCCATGAGATCGCTCTGAAAAAGTGAATTTATTCACTTTTTTCCTACACCTGGTCCAACAATGATGACTGAAATGATTAATGATCTTGTTCTCAGCCAATCCAATGCTTTCCCATAAGAAAAATGCAGTGCTGCGCCAATTAGCATCTCCTCATAGAGATGCATTGAATAAAAAAAAAAAAAAAAAACACCATTTACCATTTACCTACATGACAGACAAATCATAAGGAGCATGTATCTCCATACTCACAATTCTGCATCAGTTAAATACATTGTCCATCACTAATTGCATATCAAAAGATTTTGAGCTCATCCAAACAATGCAGCCTTGCTTAAAAAAGCTTAGATATTAATCCACATGGAGTTTTTATTTCAAGTCATATAATCATATAACAGAGCTCAGATCAATGGGATAGTATGTCTTCTTCAGTCATTTAAATTCAACTAAGATGGATATATCAGAACAATGTCAAATATCTCACATTTACATAAATAAATATTATTAAAATATCAATAGCATTGAAAATTTGAAATACATCAAAGTCTGTATTATAGGACACTTCAAAGGCTCTGCTTCCAAATGTGTAGAAAAGACAAAACTGCGGACACACAATGTATATAGAATGATGGAAGTTGTTTATTTGAAGACAGAAAATGATGTCAGAATATGATGTCAGAAAATTATGTTTGTTAAAGCGGCACTGTCATGGCCGAATCCAGTTGTTTTAACCCCCTTCCCGACTCCACTACCTCTAATTGTCCCCCTAGTTATCCCCAAATGTCCCTAAGCCCCCCATATTACCTACTTTTTTATCTTTATTTTCTGCCCGGACCTAGGTCCTGGGCGCCGCCATCTTTGTGTGGGTAGATGAAGTCCCTGTGCGACACCTCATCTGCCCACACTAGGTAGCACTGTGAAATTACCGCGCATGCCCAATTAAACACTTGGGCATGCGAACGGGAATTTCATCTATTCATTAATTCCTCAGAAAGACGAATAAGCTCGCAGCCCCCTTCATTGTAATATGTAAAAATAGAAGCGTCAGGGAGCAGTGCAGACAGTGGCTGCTCACTGTTGTAAAAAAGAAAAGAGCCCTCCCCCCACTTATAACAAATGGCTCCATGGGGCATATATTAACTAGCGGGGGTGAAATAGTGTCCCCCTCGAGCCCCCACCCGTGCCCCGCGAGGGGACTATAAAAGTAAACGGGGGACTCAGTCCCTAAATAAAAATGTAGGAGAGGGGACCTATTGTCCTCCCCCACGGCCCCCATCCATAAGCGGCGTGTGGGGTTCCTAAATGAAAATGTAGGGTGGGGACCTATTGTCTCAACCCATGAGCAGTGGGTGGGAGCCCTAAATGAAAATGGAGGGGGGAGACCTATTGTCCTCCCCCCGTCACCCACCCCTGACTCAAAAGACCTCATACTTTTAAAAAACAAATGTGAAAAGGCACTCGAAAACTAAAAAAAAAATACAGATAGCTGCAAAAACTCCATAAAAAATTTGATTCCTACACACAGTAATAATAACAAAAATCAATACACAACAGGGTAAGGAGCAAATAGCACAATGAAAAAGGCTTGTTTTTAGCACAAAAACTGTCCCCTTGTATATAGACAATAGATCAATCTGGATCAAACTGGAGGTAAGACCAAAGGTACTAGTCTATGACTAGTACCTTTATCTAGTCTAGTGACTTCACTAGGCTAGTACCTTTGGTCTTACCTCCAGTAACCTCTGGCTACCTCCAACGTATTTTATGTTTACCCCTTGTCTACCTTCCAGATTGATCTATTGTCTGTATACAAGGGGACAGTTTCTGTACTTTGGAGGTCTTCTACGGATATTTACAGCTGTAACTTGGTAGAGGAGTTGTCTTATAAGGCTAGTACTTATTTATTTTTTGCACTTGAGGTATATGTATTCTATGATCACACTGTGTATTTAAAGTGGATTATCATTCAATTTACTATAAGATACTAACTACAATATTCCAGACTCCACTTATCCACCTAGTGGTAGATTAGGATTAGGGCCGGACTGGGAATTAAAAGCAGCCCTAGAGGGGGGCGGGGCCTGACCGCAGAGCCGAGAGGACGTGAACCTCCAGAGCTCCGGCATTAATCTACGGATAAAACCTACTTGTACGACTCAAACAGCAACTGAGCGGGCCACAACGGCCAGCAACCAAAAGGGGACGTCAAGCGAAGCAATATGGTACCCCACAAGCGGCACAACAAGCTACCTTCACCGGTCAGGCGGTCGAGGCCTATTCACGTGGCGAGCGCGGGAGAGACGGCCGCTCTCCCACCACCACGACGAGCTACCACACGGAACAAAGACCCTTGCTCCCCCCCCCCCCATGGACCGGCGGGGGTCATCCCGGTCCAAAATCCACAGGGCTTCAGGACCCTACGAGCCTTAGAGAACACAAGCCCTCCGAACCCAAAAGCCAAAATGGCGTCCTCTGACTGGGCCACTGGGTCTCCACCCGTCCAACCCCTGTCAACGCAACGGACAAGCGACTCCCCCTGTGAGGACCGCATAACGGCAGCCTTCAACCTGTTCTGGGCACGGTGGCAAGCCATAACGGTGAGGACCCAAGCAACCACAGAGGTCTCCCGGCTGCCCACTACCCTGCCTGCACGGAGACCAACTCTGCAACGTACAGCTCAGCTACCGACCGGCATGAAACAGCAGGGGGCGGCGAGGGGCATGCCCAGACTCCTGAACCACAGGCTGCGCATCCGACACCGCTGGCCCGGGCCCCGCCAAACTCGGATGGCCTCTAAACGCGACCTGCAGCCATGCCAACTAAAACAGCGCACCCGAGGGGCCAGGACACGGCCTGCACCAAGCGACACCAAGAGGACCTGCCAGCGCACCGCCCAGAAGCAGCGACACAAAGCCGCAAAGCAAACACAGAAGGACTATGCCTCTGTACCATGGAGACACACAGGGACTCAGACCCACAAAACAACACGGGGAGCGGAGAGGCTGCCACATCACCAGGGAGGCATCACCGCCACCCACGATACCCACACAAGTCAGGGTAGCAGCGGTGGAATCCCTCTAGCCTACCTGACACGCAAGGCCGAGGCCCTCGAAATGTCTTCACATGGAAGCTTACAGCCCAGCCAGGGAATTGGCTGAATGACTGCTTGACTGTACTGACATGCCAGGCTTACTGCCAGGGCAGACCACTTCTACAATGCCAGCGCTGTAGGACTAACTAACCCAGTTCTCTTTGCCATCAGTTGATGCTTAAATGATTTTGCTAGCTATGTCTTTTTTACTGTGGTTCCCAACTCTTACCCTCTGTGCCAGTTTGAATGCCGGGTAATTATGTTTTATGTAGCCAGCCTACTGTCTTAATCCACATTTAACCAAGAGTCAAACGCTAATCAGCCTAGCCCATAATCTATGCATGTAAATATTTACTGTGGCCTACACTACTTACCCTTAAGGCCAGCTATGCGCCAGTTATCTAGATTTCATGTTGCCAGCTTACTGACGTACTCGACGTCTAGCCACAGGTCAAGCATGAATAACCATAACCTATGTTACTATACTCATAAAAATGTTTATTACCTCTCCATCAATGTACACTACACTGTTAAACTTTGATAAATAACAAAAATGTGCCAGACTAAAAAAAAAAAAAAAAAAAAGGACTGTAGCGTTTATGTTCATTGCATGCTAACAAGCCTGTTTTACATTTCACATACCCAGTGTACACCAGCTGACCTACACGTTTTCCTTACCCTTCACGTTACCCACCTCATAAATTGTCTAGCCGGTATTAAAAGTTATGTTTAAGGTTGAACATATTGACTGTAAGCCATCTAAGCGGATTGTATATCCCACCCCATTACAGCTCACACTATTACCTCTAACTTGACCACCAGCGTGTGAGGGGGCTTCCCTGATGATACCAAAATTGTTAACCAAGTTATCCATCCTGCAATTTAGCATGAACTAAACTACTGTACCTTATACATGCATAACCCATAGCACTCGTTGTCTGTTCAAAAGGCATGTCATGCTATATATTACTCCCTACAATACTGCTATTTACTCTTGTAACCTCAACTATTACAAAAGAGAAAACAGGGCAGCATATCTTGTCGATTACAATACCTGCTATGTCATTCATCAATGTTGCCTTGAGTTATTTACTATACGTTCACTGTACTGTTATCATACTCCCTTAAAATGTATGCATACTTAATCTGCCACAACTGTTATAACATGTAAATGAATATCAAGCCTGCGAATGCCGTTGTGGCAAAACAGGCACTGTTGTACCTACCTGCATACCAAAAATAAAGAATTTAAAAAAAAAAAAAAAAAACATGGCAGGTGTCGATGCCACAGAGCAAATAGTTCAGATATTTATTAAAAATCTAACATGCTGCAGTGGGGACACATTGTCTTTCTGAACTTGAAATAATGTGGATTTAATGTTACACAAAATGCGTGTCTGTATCAACCTGTGATGCACCCTCCCCCCCTCTTCCTCTGTTATGTACCCTCCCCCTGTATAAGGAGCAACTGTACAAATCTAATCTTATTAACTATAATCCCATTCTTTTCTGTACCCTGAATACGTTGCTTACTGACAAAATAAATACAAATTGTCAAATTTAAAAATAAATAAAAAAAAAAAAAAAAAAAAAAAAAAAGCAGCCCTAGAAAAAAATATTTACCAGCCCCATAATGCGTCGCGCCAGCATAGTGTGCAGATACAGAGTTAGAAAAGAGAACTTCAAATTAAAAATTATGACTCCAACGTAAAAAAAAAACACTCATAGGCTTCAAAATAAACAAAAGTGATGATTTATTTTAACTAATACACACATTAATATACATGTAATATACCAGTGGAGGATCCAGAGCCTGATCCTGGGAGGGGCACTTGTAGATTATTTAAAGAAAAAATCCATACACAATAACCACTACTGCTCTGTGTAGTGGTTATGGTGCAAGGAGTGCCGGGACCCCCCTCACAGAGTAACTAGTCAAACCGACTAGAACAGTTTGACAACTTACCTGGGGTCTGCTGGGATATGGGGCTGTAGTAGGGTACAGGAGCAGTGGTGCAATGTGTGAGGGGTGCAGTGTGTGCGAAAGGTTCAGTGTATGTGTGTGTGTGGGGGGTGTAGTGTGTGAATGCGTAGGGTGTGGGGAAATGTGTGTATGGGGGGGCTGTGAATGTGTGTGTGTGTGTGTGGGGGGCTGTGTATGTGTTTGGGGGCAATGTGTGCATGGGGACGTGTGTGAATGTGTATGGTGTGTGTGGGGGGGCAGTGTGTCTATGGGGCTAGAGTTCACTCTCAACACTGCGACCACCAGGAATTTATGGTGGTCGCAGTGGTGAGAGTAAACTCTAGCCCATAGCTCCAGGGCTAGAGTTCACTCTCGTGAGAGCCGGAGCATTGCCGTGGTAACCGCGGCAACGCTCTGTGCTCGTGCGAGAAGGACGCAGAGGAGCCGGCTACCCGCATGGTGCCTGTGGAACGGGGAGTGAGATCGGCTGGCAATGGAGAGCCTCGTGGGGGGGGGGGGGGTTGTCCCCTCTCCTTCCAAGTCTCTCTCTTCCCCCTCTGCCTCTTTCTCCCCCTCCCCTTGTGTGTCTCTCTCCTTTCTCCATCTGTCTCTTTCTCCCCCCTTTCCCTCTGTTTCTCTCTCCCCCACATCTCTCTTCCCCTCTGTCTTTCTCCCCCCTTTACCTGTGTTTCTCTCTCCCCCACATCTCTCTTCCCCTCTGTCTCTCTCTCCCCCACATCTCTCTTCCCATCTGTCTCTTTCTCCCCCCTTTCCCTGTGTTTCTCTCTCCTCCACATCTCTCTTCCCCTCTGTCTCTCTCTCCCCCTTCCTCTCTCTCCCCCGTCTCTTTTTCCTCCCTCCACCATCTCTCTATTGCTCCTTTTTTCCCTCTGTGTCTCTCTCTCTCCCCCCTCTGTCTCTTTCTTCCTCCTTTCCCTGTGCCTATTCCCCCCTCTGTTTTATTTCCCCCCTCCCATTTACCTGAGAGGAGTGAGTGGGGCCGGCTGCATTCCACGCTGGAGCTGCCGGACTGGGTGGCAGCCTCGCCGGTCCGGCGACACTCCTGTCACTGTCACTAATGCAGACTCGCTGGGGGCTGAAGGAGGAGGGAGGAGCATGTCTCTCTACCATGCTCCCTCGCGGTTCATGTGCTTGGAATTGTGGGAAGCGCAAGGGAGCATGGTAGAGAGACATGCTCCTCCCTCCTCCTTCAGCCCCCAGCGAGTCTGCATTAGTGACAGCCTGACAGGAGTGCCGCCGGACCTGCGAGGCTGCCAACCGGTCCGGCGGCCCCAGCGTGGAATGTGGCCGCCGGCCCCCTTAGAGTGTGTGCCACCGAACCGGCCATCCAGTGGCACATACTTGCTCAGCCCAGCCCCAGGTGCCGCGGCCCACCGGGAAATTTCCCGGTATCCCGGTGGGCCAGTCCGGCCCTGATTAGGATACATTATTTATGTTTAACTGTATAGGGTTAAGCCCTTTGGGCATAACTGGAGTGTCCGACTGGTGAATAGATCCTCAGAATTAAACTTCTTGGGTATCTTATTTTGTGCTACTTGTTTGTTGTCTGTGACTGCGCAACTTGGCCTATAATGTATGTCTGTCTGTGATTGTACAGCATAGCCTGTAATGTGTGTCTGTGATTGTATGACATGGCCTGTAAGGTGTGTCTGTCTGTGATTGTACAGCATAGTCTGTAATGTGTGTCTGTGATTGCACAGCATAGCCTGTAATGTATCTCTGTCTGTGATTGTATAACATAGCCTGTAATGTGTGTCTGTCTGTGTTTGTACAGCATTGCCTGTAATGTGTGTCTGTGAGTGTACAACATAGCCTGTAATGTAGGGATGCACTGAAATTTTCAGCCGAAAATGGGCCTATTCCATCAAAATTATTTGGGGGAAAAAGTCATTTTCGGTTTTGGTTTTCGGCCAAGAGCATCCTGAATTTTCGGTTTCGGAACAGAATTTTAATTTCGGTGCATCCCTAGCACTGAGCTTTCACATTCATGGTTAGTTCTCTTTACCCATATGCAGCCTGCATCTTAGTTATCTCATATAACCACGTTAAATCTTAATCCTTTGAAGAGCCTCTTAACTACTATTGCATGTTCACTGACTCAAGCTCTAGGTAATTTTCTTGTCTATGCTGGCCACCTGTTTTCTCACCTCCCCCACCATCAACATGAGTGAATTATAACACCAGAACATTTTTTTTAATTAAAGACATCACTGGAAGAAAAAGTGTGACAATATGCAAAAATCCCTTCATTTTCATCTAAGACCATTTTGTTTAGAATTTACAAGATCATTAAAAAGTTTGTACGTATATCAGTGTTTTTTTAGTGTAAAACACATTTAAATACCGTCTTGCTTGGGATGTTTAAAGTGGTACGTATATATATATATATATATATATATATATATAAAGCAGCCCTCAATGTTATATTGATTTTAAACATATACTGTATATGGTACTCAACCACCAGTCCTTCAATGCACATACACTGCCTTTCATAAGTGACACTGTAGTAGAGCTAAAAGCAAAAATAATGATGTCCAATAAATGTACTTTTCCAAACAGTGGGCGGCTAACAGCCTTTTGCAATTTTTATGCGGCTGTGCCAAGTGGGAGTCATAAAGTGAAGCACTATGCCCTACGAATATAGCACGAAAACGCAATAAGGTACAATAAAGACATAAACCCTTAATACTGAAGTACATTTACAAAGGAATGAGTGTTTTTAATACGCAAAAATTTTACATTTTAGAACATATTCATAAAACAAATAAAACAAGCCTCTAAAAACTCTAACTTAACAATATATGTCACCAAGCCAGTCTGTCTGTTGCCTAGTAACAGTTTAGGAGCTGATTGAAAATACAGAGGTGGCTGGATACAAATCATATTTTAGGTTATGAACTTATTTATAAATGCTTAAAACAGGACAAATAGTTCCCTTTCAAATGGAAAATGTACGTAGTAATGTGTCTGATACCTGCACTTAGCTATACCACAATTTTGGGTTGCAGTTCTTATTTAAACCATAACCACACAATGAAGACATACTTAATATTTGCTCATTTTGACGAGATTTGTCAAGATGGTGTACTTCCTAATTGTAGTCGAATTGAACCCTCGGTATGCTAGAAAAGCCAATATCATCTTATAAGTGAAGGAAAGGTCTGCAATCCAAATTAAAGGGCATGGTATTGGTTTGTAAATTCTTTATGAGTCTATTTTAGATTGATTTATTTTGGCCAATTTGTGACTCATATAAACAGTTATTTTTATAATGCGTAGACTATTCAACTCTAGTCGTTGAAATGCGTAGCTTGTCAAGACATCTATTTTTTGTCAATCGAAATCACAATTAGCAAGTTTTTTAGTGATTCGTTTTTAGTAATTTATATTGGTGACAGGTTCAATCAACATGAGCATTGTATTTCTAGATAAACTTAGTAAATAGCTCCATTTTTTTTTTTTTTATCCTAAATGCCTTATACATTGGGCCAGCTGTGGCTAACACTGGCACTGTATATACATGTGAACTCCAATACCCATGATACATAAACACTTTTTAAAGGCATTAAGCCTGACAAGTACCCCAACTGATTATGATCACATCATGGAGTGACAAGGTGATGACCATCGCCACCATTTTAGTTTGTTCTCCCACCATCCTCTGCTGCTTAGTGTGATCGTTCCTGGGAGTTGGGGTGTACTTGAGGTGTAATCTTTAAATTCTTCCATCTGCTGTCTGTAACTGCACGGGCTGAGGAGGAACACAATGTAGAGAGTAGCAGCACAGTTATAGCTAATGTACTATGTTATAAAAGCAGACCCCTTCTATAGCCCGTTTTGATCCCAGTATATCTCAGGCTCTATGCTTTTATGAAGACATCGTTAATGAGTCACTTAGTGAGTTGTGAATATAATTTTCACATCTCTTGACTCAGCTCCCTTGAAAATGTGTAAATTATTAGAGTTGTGAATGTGATTTTCAGAAAGTTAGTTTACCAAACCATTACCATTCTGCATACGTGGAATGTACCCTTTTGTTTAGGGAGTGTTTTAATTGCCCAGTAATCAATCTTACAGGAGATTTGTCATCATGATGTTTTCATATTACTTATTAAAAGAAAGTCACTTGCCGAACAAAGATGGAGGTTCATTTAAAAAAAAAAAAATCATAAAAAAGTTGGACCCATTTAAAAAATAAAAATATTTTTGTCAATGCCTATTAAGCTGGAATGTGTCTTCAGTGTTAAAGACAGGTGTCCTGAAATAATATATATAGTTACTGCACAGTATGTAACCATTTGACACCAGCAGGGTGTTTTTAAAAAGCCTTCAAAGTAGCTGTCTAAAAAGTTTGTAAAGTGCGTTTAAAAATAAATATAGCAATCATCCTTTAAAAATCAAAATGTTCAAATTGCTCAATAAATGTTTAAATTTTTTGATGGATTTAAACTAAACTCGAAAGAGAAATTGATGTGCATGTAGCATGAAAAAAATAAAGCTTACCAAACACAAATTGGAACAAGCGTTCCTCTTTAATCTTTGGTTTATCATCAAAGAAGATCATAAACAGAAAATGCAAACAAGGGGGCAAGGAAGCAGGCTGGAGGAAAATTACAGAATGATGTACTAACAACCAATGCTCATTTTTTTTTTTTTTTAAACAAAAACCAAACAAAAAAACAAACACATAAAATATTGTCCCACAGGATTAGGCTTTATCAGCCTAATTATTAATATATTGGCTTGAGAGTTCTAACAACCAGAAATTGTATGTTCAATTTAATCGAATAATGGTGGTACATGTGGGATATTGTTTAAGTCAAGAGATCTTCCTGGAAGTATGGCATGTCCGTTTATTAGGTCGTATAAGAGGAGTTCCTTTTTACAGTTTTATAGGAACACTCAAGCACCATAACCACTACAGCTAACCGGAGCCTTGGCACCATTCCCCCCTAAGTCTGCCCCCCCTCCCAAAACGGATTGACCTCTTATTTTGGGGTCCATATGGACGGCTGCTCCCAATCTCTACTACTGCTGATAAAGAGCAAGAAGCTCTCTGTCCAAACTAAACCATGCATTGTTGGGCATAGGAGAAGTAGTGGACCATATGCCTAGGGGTCTGATAACTCGGCTGTACGCCCACCTCTGCTCAGTAACTAACGAAGGGGGAGAGTTAGCATACACGGAACAATGGGAGAGGGATCTGGGGGACCAGCTAGAAGGGATAGAGTGGCAGGAGATTTGGGAAGCCAACCACAAATCCTCAGTTTGCGTAACGTTACAGGAGCAAGCAATTAAGACGATGCTTCGCTGGTACACAACTCCTGTAAAACTGTATCAAATGAAAAAGAGCCCTACTGACGTATGTTGGAGAGGATGTGGAATAAAAGGGACATACATCCACATGTGGTGGGAATGCCCCCTGATAGCAAGTTTTTGGCAACAAATTAGAGATCTACTAGCCCAGGTGCTGAACAGGGCTCCCCCTCTAGACCCATGGGTATACTTACTTAGCAGAACTATAGACGGGTGGACTAGACACGAACAAAAACTCATTCATAAAATAACTCTAGCAGCCAGGAGAGCAGTGGCAGCGGATTGGCTTAAGCAGACCACCCCACCGATTGCAGGAGTCATTAATAGAATTAGGGAAGTGCACATGATGGACGACCTGACAGCAAGCGTTAGGGGAACTCAAAAACGTTTCCAGAAAATATGGGCACCATGGGAAGACAGCCCCTTGAGTTAAAACACCTGGTAGTTCTAGGGACCACAAGATAAGTAAACAAACGGATGATGCTCCTCGAACCCCCCCCCCCCCCACCCCACTCTACCTCTTTCTTACTTTTATTTCAACACCTTTCTATTTCTTTTATATATCTCTTTTCATGTGAAACATTTCTCTCCCAGAGGGAGTAGGGAGAGGTACACCCAGAACACGACTTAAGGCTTAGGGGTGACTAATGGGGCACACACCAAAGCCCTCAAGGGTCCCTACCGGCTGCCGGTAATAGGTAGAGCGTGCACTGATGCCCACAATGGGAGACTCCACAGGACCTCAAAACACCGGTGGGTGGAAAATCCACGGTAGACTCCTTAACTCTTACACACAAAGCAACCCTTCACATATACGCACTATCGGATCAGAGGGATTCCGGCAGTTAGTGGGCACACTCCTACATCGTGTATGTATTTGTTCAACAGTCAAGGTACATATGTTACAACATTTCCTTGGTTTACAGTAGGGGAGGAGAGCCCACTGAGCTAGATGGCCAGGTGCCCCCCCCCCTTTATGGCACATTCTGATCGACAGGGGAATGTGCCCCCCCTGACCCTCCTATACCACCATTGTACTTTGTTCTTTTTCTTCTGTCTTTCGTTTTAATCTATCTTTCTGTTCTCTTCTTAAGTTGAGCAGCACAATTCTCCCTGTAACTTCAGGGGGAGGAATCATTGAAAACTGGTAAAGGGAATAGGTGTGACGCACTACAGGGAAAACATGTTTGGCCCCCTGGGAGACAGAGGTCTTCTAAATGGCTGCCCTACATGGGCAAAGACCGGGGGAAGCTGAAAGGAAATGTATTAGCAGGGCCGGACTGGGAAAAAAATTAGGCCCGGGCATTTTTCAATCAGAGCGGCCCCCTAAGAAGGGGGCGGGGCCAGAGAGGGTGTGTTTTGTCATCACTAATGACAAGCACACCCCCTCTCAAAGTGAGCAAGTTGGTTCAATGCACAGAGCCGCGCTGAAGAGCTCTGGCATTAGAAAAAGGCTTGCGCTGTGTTTGCTTTTAAATTGTCTCTGGTGTCTCCACAAGTGGGATACCAGAGGACAATTGGGCCAGGAAAGTGTATGGTGCATGTGTTTGGAGCCTGCTTGTGAAATTGCGTGTGTGTTGAGTGTGGTGTGGTATTGTGTAAATAGGTCAATTTCATTTGTGTTTGTGGTGTAATATGTGTGGCTAGGGGCTGTAGATAGTGTGTGTATAGGGGGCATAGTGTTATAGGGGATGTAGCGAGTGTGTGCATACAGGCTGTAGTGTGTGTGTGTGTATAGGTGACGTAGTGTGTGTAGGGGTTGTAGAGAGGGTGTGTAGGAGATCTAGTGTGTAAAGGACCCAGAGTGTGTATAGGAGATTGTGTGTGTGTGTGTATATATATAGAGGATTAAGAGTGCATATAGGGTAAGGGATCTAGCGTGTATCTGGAGCGTAATGTGTGTGGTGGTGCAGTGTGAGGGGTGCTGTAGTGTGTGTGTTTGTATATATATATATATATATTTGGACGTATTGTATGTGTGAGGGGCGCAGTGTGTGTGTATTTAAGAGGGGTGCTGTGTGTGAGGGTGTTTTTATCTGCCGTCACGTTCTAGGTTTCTAATTTTCTTTGTCTGTTAACTCACTGAGGGTTATTTTATATATGTGTATGTGTGTGAGCGAGGGTGCTGTCTGTCTGATGGTGCTGTCTGTCTGAGGGTGCTGTCTGTCTGAGGGTGCTGTCTGTCTGAGGGTGCTGTCTGTGAGTGAGGGTGCTGCCTGTGAGTGAGGGTGCTGTGTGTGTCTGAAGGTGATGTGTGCTGAGTGTCTGAGGGCGCTGTGTGTCTGGGTGCGCTGTGTGTCTGGGTGCGCTGTGTGTCTGGGTGCGCTGTGTGTCTGCGTGCGCTGTGAGTGTTTGGGTGCTGTGTGTGTCTGGGGGGCTGTGTGTGTCTGGGGGTGCTGTGTGTGTCTGGGGGTGCTGTGTGTGTTTGGGTGCTGTGTGTGTCTGGGGGGGCTGTGTGTGTCTGGGGGTGCTGTATGTGTTTGGGTGCTGTGTGTGTTTGGGGGTGCTGTGTGTGTTTGGGTGCTGTGTGTGTTTGGGTGCTGTGTGTCTGGGGGGGGCTGTGTGTGTCTGGGGGGGCTGTGTGTGTCTGGGGGGGCTGTGTGTGTTTGGGTGCTGTGTATGTCTGGGGGGCTGTGTGTGTCTGGGGGTGCTGTGTGTGTCTGGGGGTGCTGTATGTGTTTGGGGGTGCTGTATGTGTTTGGATAGCGCTCGGATAGCGCTGGCCCTGCTGGGGCTGGCAGGGGAGATCCTGTGATGTCCCCTGCCGGCCTCGGCCCCACGGCCATCGCGGCCCACCGGGCATTTGCCCGGTATGCCCGATGGCCAGTCCGGGCCTGTGTATTAGCCAGTGTGACATACACCTACGATTGTTCATTGTTCATTTATTTTTCTGTGGTACCGGTTTTATTTTCAGTTTATTGTTATTTTTCTAAATAAAAATTGAAAAACTATATTGACATAAGGTAACCCGATCTCTATGTAGAATGGAAAGGGAGCAGAGTGCCTGACAGGGAGCGTTAGCTCAGAGCATTAGGATAGGTGTCAAGGTGAGAGGAGGCACTGAATATGTTGTATATTTGTTGTATACCATGTATGTGGCATCTTGTAATGTAAACACATGTGCATTTGTGATGTACCATAAAACCTTTGTCAATAAAAATAAAGAATTAAAAAAAAAAAAAAAAAAAGAAGAAGTAGTGGAAGTGGAGAATGTTTCCTGGCAGACTCCAAGTAAAATGGTTTGACTTCATACAACGGGGGTGTGCCAGGGGACTCCAAGTACCATAACCACTACAGCAAGCAGGTAATGGTTGTGGTGTTTGGAAGATTCCTTTAATTCAATTTGACAAATGCATGTAATATTTTCAAACACATTATTTTTATATTACATTGAAACAAATAAGTAAATGGACACAAAAATGCATGAAGAGAGCACATGCTGTTCCACGTTTATCAACTATAAAAATACAGGTACCAAGTTTTACCGACTCCACCCAAGTAAGCCAAAATGTAAGAATTTTACAGGGTTTTCTTTTTTTATAGAAAAACCATTAACCATCACGTTACACTGTTAATATTCAACTGGTTGTATATTTTCCTCATATGTGCAATTTTCAATATAAACATATACTTGCTTAATTAATCCATATCAATTAATTGCGTAAAACAGGAGAGAATTTGTGCGGAATGCTCTTTGACAAGTAGACATTTATTTTTTCTGAATTCTGAAAGTATCTAAAAATATATATATATATATATATATATTATTATTATTATTTATTTTGAGAAAAAAAATTGAAAGTGTAAAACCAAATGCCATCACCAATATTTTATATACATGTTCATAGAATGTTCATGACTTTGATCTATCCCCTAATGGCAACCTTAATACTCAGGAACTAATAGCCCTGAAAAAACTACAGAGCTATACAAATTTGATTTTCAAACCCTCTGATAAAGGGGGCAATGTGGTGATACTTGACAGAGACCACTACATTCGTATAGCTGAAAGACTTTTATCCGATAAAAATACTTACCGCATACTAGCAAAAGATCCTACAAAAGCGTTCCAAGCTGAGTTAAAAACTATGCTTACTAAGGCTGTGAATCATCAACTCATTAATCAGGATGAGTTTGAATTTATGTGCACCAAACAACCATGTCTATCTACTTTTTATTGTTTGCCTAAAGTGCACAAATCACTAACCGATCCGACCGGTAGGCCGATAGTTTCTGGTTGTGATAACCTAACTCAGAATGTAAGCATTTATGTGGATACAATTCTGTCCCCAGTAGTACAGAAGCTACCATCTTTCCTTAGAGATACTAAACAAATGTTGCATTTATTGACCAAGCTTATTTTACCCCCAAATGCTATCCTGTGCAGCCTTGACGTGGAGGCCCTTTACAGCTCAATTCCTCATAACCTAGGTATTAAACATACCCGTGAACCATTAAATCTTGAAACTGACCTACCTGAACATTATGTGAATTTTGTGATGGAATTACTTGAATTCATTTTGACTCGTAATATATTTCTGTTCAATGGCAAAATCTTCCACCAGACCACTGGTACAGCTATGGGGACGTCATGTGCGCCCTCATATGCCAATCTCCATCTATGCTGGTGGGAGAGGTGTATTAGGGCAGATCCCAAGCTGAAATCATACACTAATCAGATCTTCTATTGGAAAAGATACATCGATGATGTGTTTTTGATTTGGCTTGATACATCAGAGAGATTCAAAGAATTTGTATGTCTGCTGAACAGCAACGATTTTAACTTACGATTCACTAGTGAAGTAGGGGGTCAAAACCTTTGCTTTCTAGATCTAGCACTACAGGTATCTAAAGAAGGCAAAATTGAAACAACCTTGTACAGAAAGAAGACAGCCTCAAATAACCTGCTATGCTGGTCTAGTCATCACCCCATATCACTCAAATCCGGTATCCCAATAGGCCAATATTTGAGACTTCGACGAAACTGCTCCACGATGGAGGAGTTCAAATTAAAAGCAAATGAGCTGTGTCACATGTTTAAGGCCAAAGGTTACCCAAATAGGGTTCTGAAAAGAGCCTATCTGAGGGCAATCCACACTGAACGGGAAACCCTAATGGGGGTCGTAAGACTGAGGAAAATAAAATACGCTGCATCGGTACATATGATACAGGATGGGACACTATGCTGAATGTCTTTCAAAAATGTTGGCCTATCCTCCAATCAGATAAGCATCTGAAGTAAATTCTGCCATCACTCCCTTCAATTACAGCACGGAGGGGCAAAAACTTGAGAGATATCCTAGCACCTAGTCACCTCTCAACTACGTCCCCGTCAGGTTATTTTCAAAAATACCTACCAATGGGTTCTTTCCAATGTGGTCACTGCAGTGCATGCCCGTTTATTACCAAGAGGGCCTCTGACAGCAAGGGCTTAATGAATTTCAAACCACGTTCCTTCTTTAATTGTAACACAACAGGAGTAGTTTACCTACTGTCTTGCTCCTGTGGCCTAAAATATGTAGGCAAGACTTTTCGCCACTTTAGGCTAAGGATACGTGAACATGTAAATTCTGTCAAGAGACGTTTGGAAACACCCGTCTCAAGGCATTTACATCTACATCACAATCACTCCTCGGCAGGCATCTGGTTCATGGGTCTTGAACATGTACCACAGCCTCCTAGGAAAGGAAACTGGGACCTAAAACTAAGACAATGAGAGGCGTTTTGGATTTACCATCTCAAAACGCTATCTCCCCTGGGGCTAAATGAAGGGTTTTCATATTCCCCGTTTTTTTAAAGTACTGCAATAATTCTGATAATAAATGGTATCTTAAGTTATGCCTGTATATATGTATATATTCTTTATTTATTTCTATTAATATTTGGTGTTCATATGTCCATTCACTTTACTTGTATTATAGGTCTAAGAGTTTAGGGGTCTGTTTTGTGTTTGCATAACTAATGGGTTACTATTTACAGTGGCAATAAAATAATTGTCGGCTTCTGTGTATGATTGCCCATATAGCCATTGTACTTATCCCTTACTGGTTCACAACGGTTATAAGTTGTTTCTTTAATTGTACTAAAGCTACACAATACAGCCATAAGAATCAATCCACATACTTGACCTATATGATACAATTTGGACATTCCAAGGGTTAACTGTTAAGCTATGGATACTGCCCTTTAGACATAGTAAGTATCCATTTATATCTGTTCCGGGCGGGGCACTCAAAGGGTTAATTCCCTTCCACCTGATTACGTTCAGTTTTCTGTTCTGGCCACCTCTGACATAGAAATGTGGGCTGACACTATGGTGTGTTACACCACACCCCCACAACCCCATTCGCAGGAGGACCGGAGCAGCTTAGACACAATTACAGGTGATTACAATAAAGCTTATGAGCTTAAGGTATAAATTTACCGCCCGGACATTTTTTGCTCACTGCTGATACCCCTGGTCACGCCGAAACGTACGTCGGGTTCTTCTGTGTTTTTAATACTCTTTGAGCACCTTTTCATTTATGTTTTTCTAGCATGTGTGTGTAACCTGGGGCTTCAGATGTTATGACAGCATTTAGATTAGAACACCCACAAAGTTTTATAGGAGATAGGGTATTAGCATAGCACTACTGTTTGGTTGGGAGTGTGTGTTTCTCCCTTTCCCTGTTCTCTCCTATTGCTTTGTTACCTGAGTTATGTATGGGGGTACATATTGCCTTCTATCCCCTCTCGGTTTTTTGTGAGGGTTCCTTTTGGCTATTAGGCTCTTGACTAGCCCTGTTCCTACCATACATATTTCTCCCTATATTATTCTGTCCATCACTGACAACCCAGGTTTTTAATAGATTTCAATAAAGCCTTTTTTATTTTTTGGCAACTACACTACTGTTGAGATTGGACTGGGTATTTACCCTCTGGGCGGTCTTTATATAAGACATCCCTTTTTGGGTTTTTTTCTTCCTTTTTTCTACAATTTCCAGGGTTACCCCCTTTTAACCAGTCCAGGTGACCTCTATACTCTGGAGGCTCGGCAGTGGGATACGGGAGTGTCTTTTCCTCCCCCCCCCCCCCCACTTTCCAGCCTTTTGAGTTTCCTTTTTCTTATTATGTTCATAGAACTTGATTGTGTTCTTTTATTGCATCTTTACTAGTGATGTCCCGAACGGTTCGCCGGCGAATAGTTGCTGGCGAACATAGCGTGTTCGCGTTCGCCACGGATGGCGAACATATGCGATGTTCGGTCCGCCCCCTATTCGTCATCATTGAGTAAACTTTTACCCTGTACCTCACAGTCAGCAGACACATTCCAGCCAATCAGCAGCACCACCCTCCCTCCCAGACCCTCCCACCTCCTAGACAGCATACAATTTAGATAAATTCTAAAGCTGCATTTTTTTTTAGACAGAAGTGTGTTATATTTGAGCATGCTGGGCTGAACGTGCGTATACCATGGCTAGTTGCACTGAGGGTATGACTATATAGCAGTACATTGTTGTGAAAGATGGCTGTCATGTTTATGGTGTAGCTTGCACGTCAGAGGCGGCTCTCTAATTAGGCGGTTTAGGCGGCCGCCTAAGGCCTCACGCTGGCTGGGGCCTCGCGGCCGCCTAAACCGCCTATGGGCAGACTATGTCAGGTCCTCGGTCACTGACCGAGGACCTGACACCAGGAGGGGGCCCGGCGGCTTGCCCGGTATGCCGCCAGGTGCGAGGCCCCTCCTGGCTTCCCGGCCAGGCACCGCAGACATGTGACATGTGTGCAGAACATGTGTCTCGCGAAAACCGGCCAATCAGAGCGTTGCCGCGGGTTACCACGGCAACGCTCTGCTGGTCTTGCGAGATTACATGGTCTGCAGCTCTGCGGAGCTGCAGACCGGGAGCAGTGGCCACCGGACCACCAGGGAGCCCACTGGACCACCAGGGACTAAAGGTAGGCTCTCTCACCCCCCACCACACTCAGCCTCCCTACCACCCTCCCCACCACCCTCAGCCTCATCACCCTCCCTACCACCCTCAGCCAGCCTCCCTAGCCTCCCCACCACCCTCAGCCTCACCACCCTCAGCCTCCTCACCCTCCCTACCACTCGCAGCCTCCCTACCACCCTCAGCCTCACCACCCTCCCCACCACCCTCAGCCTCACCACCCTCAGCCTCCCTACCACCTTCAGCCTCACCACCCTCCCCACCCTCAGCACCCCACAACCCTCAGCCTCAGCACCCCCCACCACCCTCCGCCTCAGAACCCCCATCACCCTCAGCCTCACCACCCCACCACCCTCAGCCTCCCCACCCTCCCCAATACCCTCAGCCTCACCCCCTCACCACCCTCAGCCTCACCACCCCACCAGCCTCAGCACCCCACACCACCCTCAGCCTCAGCTCCCCCACCACCCTAAGCCTCAGCACCCTCAGCCTCACCACCCCCCACCACCCTCAGCCTCCCCACCTCACCACCCTCAGCATAACCCCCTCACCATCCTCAGCATCACCCCCCCACCCCCAGCATCACCCCCACCCCCCTCAGCCTCACCCCCCTCTGCCTCACCCCCTCACCACCCTCAGCTTTACCCCCTCACCATCAACCCCCCTCCTTCTCACATCACCCCCCCTTCCTTCTCACATCACATCACCCCCCCACTCTCACATCACCCCCCTCACTCTCACATCACCCCCCTCACTCTCACATCAACCCCCCCTGACTCTCACATCAACCCCCCTCACTCTCACATCAACCCCCCCTCACTCTCACATCAACCCCCCCTCACTCTCACATCAATCCCCCTCCTTCTCACATCACCCCCCTTCTCACATCACCCCCGCTCACTCTCACCATCACCCCGCTCTCCCTCTAACCATCACCCCCCTTTCCCTCTCACCATCACCCCCTCACACCATCACCCGCCATACACACAACACATTTCAGTCTCAGACAAAAACACAAACATGCTCACAGAGGCATACATTCTCACACACATGGATACTCTCTGTCAGACACACTCTCAGGCACATACACAGGTAAACTGTGCATCAATGTGTATATGTGACACTTTTTTGTTAGTGGGGCCTCATGTTTGAGTTTCGCCTAAGGCCTCATAAAGTCTAGAGCCGCCTCTGTTATCGTTATCAACTGTGTATTTATATCAGCAGCTCCACCACTAGTTATAAATCAAGTGTGAGTCGCCCCATGAGATGAGACTAGTGAATAACATAATACATGAACGGTTAAGGTAAAGGCATGTAAGGAACTACGACAATAAACTCTTTAGGAGGTGAAATAATGAAATTTTTAAACGCTTGCTACTTTACGATTAGTTAACGTGCAGAGAGCAGTTCATGTGATCAAAGGCATGGTGTGGAATATCGGCTTTAGTGGGACTTGCTTGGCAGGCTGCTGTTTACTGCTTGTGCTCATCCGATCCCTTCTGGGTGCCAGGTGCAGACCCTGGGAGTCCCTGATACCTAGAACAAAAAAGGCAAGTCTCTGGCTGAGTGCCGGGTTCGCGGCTTGAGGTGGTGCTTCACGTCCGGTGCGGGATTGTGGTGGCTTAAGGTGGAGGCGAGTGCTTGACGTGGGGCAGGCTCTGCATTTCTGTTTGTGCCTCCGGTCCCGTCTTCGACGCCTTTTGCGTTGGTGGATTTTAATGGGGACTGCTTCGCTTAGCTGTGGTGGAGCTTGTTGGGGCTGTGGTGGAGCTTGTTGGGGCTTCCTGCTTGTTATTTGCTTCCAAAATTGATTAAAGAGTCTGTCCAGCTTAGACTCAATATCCTGCCATGCTTTGCTGGTACCAGGAGGACACGCGGCTGCCGCCATATTGGGAGAGTCGCAGATGAGGCGGCTGTGCGGCTGTGCTCTGTGCGTCCATTAGCTCCAGACAGCCTCTCAGGGGTGAACCGGGATAACCCCCACCGGTCCGAGGGGGGGAGGTAACGGAGCTCCTGCCGGGAAGTAGCTGCTCGGTCAGGTAGGAGCAACATTGCTGGGTCATCCCCTTCTGGGATGAAATTCGCTTGTTGATAGCTGCTTAAAGTGAGATATTGAGGGAGCTCACACGAAGTGCGTCTTTCCTCCATGACATCTAGGCCTCGCCCCCCGGAAGCTGCATTCCTAGTGAGAGGAGGAACAGTGTAGCTGCTGCTGATTTAATAGGGAAATCGATAGCTAGGCTAGTGTGTTCAGTGTCCACTACAGTCCTGAAAGACTCACCTGATCTCTGCTGTAAGGACAGCACCCCAAAAAGCCCTTTTTAAGGCTAGAACATCAGTCTGCTTTTATTTTTGGTGTCACAATAGCTTGCATTTAAAAAAAAAAAAAAAGTTTTTGACTGTAATATAATAGCAGTCAGTTTCCTTCACACGTGTGCGTTTCAGGGCCTGCCAGGGCACAGTGTCACACCAGTGCAACTCATATCTGGTGTAACAGTAGTGTACATTAAAAAAAAAAAACTAGAAATTTTACTGTGAAATAATAGCAGTCAGTTTCCTTCACACGTGTGCGTTTCAGGGCCTGCCAGAGCACAGTGTCACACCAGTGCAACTCATATCTGGTGTAACAGTAGTGTACATTTTAAAAAAAAATACAGGGGGGGCGGAGCCTGGCTGTGGAGCTGATCAGAAGTGTGTAACACGAGCTCCAGCCTGAAATCCCTGTTTAAGCTAAATAAACTTGGTTCTCATGCTACAATCTCATCAAAAAACGCACCACCCTGGTAGGGGATGCAGGCTGGATCATACAGAGACTACTCCCATAACACTGAGCCACCGAGAACGCGGGCTGCATCACTGGGGCCTACCGCAGCAACAACAAGCCTGACTAGAGGCCTAAGTGGAGGTAAGGGCGCGGGTGAGGCGGCCGATCACCCAGCCTGGGACTCCCAAAAAGCCAATATTAACCCTGCGGAGGACCACCCACAAGCCTTCCCCCCCCCTGCCGGTGGGGGACATCCCGGCAACAGCAGCACACCCTCCGCTGATTCACACATCCCAGGGACTACAAGCTCCTAGAGTCACCGACCCCAAAATGGCGGATGCAACAAGCAAGCCGGCAAACAGGGGGGACTGCGGGGAGCAGCTGAATAACACACTGATCAAGCTGGACGCTATCCTTGCTGCCTTCTGGGCCGGGATCTCGGAGAGGGCGCTGACCACAGCTACTGTCAAGCGGTCTAATCCCGCGCCACTTCCCCCGGCACCCACAGGCCTAAGGGGTGGACACAGACCAACAGTCACTAGAAGTCCCCTCAAAAGGCGCCGAAGAAGGGATCGGAGACACAAACGGAAACGCAGAGCCTGCCTCAATACAAGCACCCGCCTCCGTCTCAAGCCGTGTCAAAACCGCACTGGATATATGGTGCCCAGCCCACCGGGACTGTGCCGACCACCCGACAGAACAAACTTACCCCACCATAAGCCGGTAACCTGGCGCTTCGCAGGACACTTGCCTCTGATGCTCCGTGTCATGGAGGCCCCCGCGGTATGTACCAGGCGCCCAGAAGGGATCGGATAAGCACAAGCAGGAGTGCGGAGTCTGCCAGGCATGTCTTGCTATAAATAGACTTCCACATTATGCCGTTACTCATATGAACTGCTCTCCACAAGCCAGCTATTCATAAAGTAACAATTGTTTTTAAAATGCTGTTATTTCACCTCCCGAAGAGTCCATAACCATGGTTCCTCATACATATATCTACTATATTTACTATACCCGCTTATGTATCTTGTTATTGACCAGTCTTGTCTCATGGGACACCTTCAGTTTGAATTAATACTAGCGGTAGGGCTGCTGACATGACGTAACCGTTGATAACGTGCAAATCACACCCTAACCACAACAGCTGTCGTTCTTAATAATGCAATGCCTTAGACTTACAAACCCCAGCGCTACTAGCCATGTTAAATGCACGTTCAGTCTAGCATGCTGCACTATACTACCTTTATGTTTAACTGCCTGTATTCCTCATGTTATCTATAAAAAATGTGCTGTCTAAACTGCAAAATGTTATGAAAATGCGTGCAGAAGCTGTCGTGGCTCTGCGCCCTTGTTGTGAATCTCAGCACATGAAAAAAAAATAATAATAAAAAAAAAAATACAGGGGGCTTGTTGTCACCTTTCGGGGACCCTTGGTGTTTTACGTGGCTGGGTGGAGGAAGAGACCTTCAATGACATCAGTGAGGACAAGGAACGGACATGGCTAGCTTGGTATCCAACCTCGTGCAAATGGGGAGTTTGTGGTTGTGCAAATGGACTGTTTGCGGTTGTTTGCGGTGCGTTAAACAGGGAATTTGGTCTGTCACTGTGAAGCGGGCGTAACCCTTACACTACCTGATTGATACAACATCATACCTGATGTTTTAAAGCACGTTATTCCAAACGAGAAAAACAGATGAATACAGCTCACTATGGTATACCAGAGGAAAAAGGGGGGGTAACCCCCAGTGAAATTAAAAAGGGAGGAGTAGGAGCGTGTTATACCAGTATGGGGGTATTGGGAGCATA
Organism: Pelobates fuscus; assembly: GCF_036172605.1. Classification (NCBI taxonomy): domain Eukaryota; kingdom Metazoa; phylum Chordata; class Amphibia; order Anura; family Pelobatidae; genus Pelobates; species Pelobates fuscus. Next base: position 221,640,577 of record NC_086322.1, read on the forward strand.
TAGAAAGTACTAAGGATAATAATACCAGTGAGAGGCTAGAGAGGAATGAAAAACAAAAAAATAATTTATTGAAACAAATATCAATGTTAAAAATTGCCAGAAAACATGGCAATCACCCAAAGTGTAACACACATAAAGTAAAAAGTGATAATAACACCTGAAGTGAATACTAATTAAATGAAAAACATGGTATGGTGGCCAAAGGATAAAAGATCCTAGAGTTGCATCTCAAATAGTTCTCAGTTAGAGCACACGTCTGTGCTAAGCCAAAATAATGATGTACTGAGAACTGGGAGGAAAGGAGGGGAAAAAACCCTGTAGTATAAAGGGTATAAATCCTAGGTAAATATATGTAATAATAGCACATGAACTGTCTAAAATAGACAGTGTCCTAGTGTACAGTGTTACACTAGCGAGTTCAATAGTATACACATGAGTGGTGAAAAAATTCACAAACCACCAGTAAAAGTAGTAACTGAAATAGCATGAAAGTTAACTGTGTAATTGAACTTGCAGTGAGGCTTCTGTGTAGAATAGAAAACTAGAGACACTGTCACATTCCCTTTAGGGTTTGCTATAGATGAGAAGGGTTGAATAGTAGACCTTGAATAAGTATAATATGCAATTATAGCAAACAAACTACCTAAGTAGACAGTATATTCATGTACAGTGTAACACTAGCAATCTCAATTATATACACATAGATGGTATAGATGGCCTTCTGACGAGCCTGGTCGGGTGAAACGCGTGCGTCAAGGGCATCAACTATGTTACTTATCATATCTAGCTGATTTTCCTTTCGAGTTGCTCCGTGTATAAATCATACTAGGGGGGTTGGATCTAGGTGCCCTCGAAGGCACGGGGAGGTTGTTTTCGGATAGTTTGTTTATCCAGAGTCAGTGTTCTCTCTATGGATCACGTATTATCCATTACTATCTGATTATACTAGTTTTAGGTCTGCTATTTAACCCCTCTCATTCATAGCAAACCCTATAGGGAATGTGACAGTGTTTCTGGCTTTCCATCTTAGCCCTACTGCCAGTTTGGTATACAGTTAACTTGTATGTAATTACAGTAATAACTTTTTACTGGTGGTTTGCTACTTTTCCTACCATCTATGTGTATATAATTGAGATTGCTAGTGTTACACTGTACATGAATATACTGTCTACTTAGGTAGTTTGTTTGCTATAATTGCATATTATACTTATTCATGGTCTACTATTCGACCCTTCTCATCTATAGCAAACCCTAGAGGGAATGTGACAGTGTCTCTAGTTTTCTATTCTACACAGAAGCCTCACTGCAAGTTCAATTACACAGTTAACTTTCATGCTATTTCAGTTACTACTTTTACTGGTGGTTTGTGAATTTTTTCACCACTCATGTGTATACTATTGAACTCGCTAGTGTAACACTGTACACTAAGACACTGTCTATTTTAGACAGTTCATGTGCTATTATTACATATATTTACCTAGGATTTATACCCTTTATACTACAGTTTTTTTCCCCCTCCTTTCCTCCCAGTTCTCAGTACATCATTATTTTGGCTTAGCACAGACGTGTGCTCTAACTGAGAACTATTTGAGATGCAACTCTAGGATCTTTTATCCTTTGGCCACCATACCATGTTTTTCATTTAATTAGTATTCACTTCAGGTGTTATTATCACTTTTTACTTTGTGTGTGTTACACTTTGGGTGATTGCCATGTTTTCTGGCAATTTTTAACATTGATATTTGTTTCAATAAATGTTTTTTTGTTTTTCATTCCTCTCTAGCCTCTCACTGGTATTATTATCCTTAGTACTGTCTATATGATCCCAATAACCCCATACTGGTATACTACGCTCCTACTCCTCCCCACGTTATTCCAAACAATTTAGGAATGTTAGGTGATTTATGCCCTTTATGAATTAAAACCAGACTCTGCATCAACTATGTAATTTTCCATGGGAGTTTTGCCATGGATCCCCCTCCGGCATGCCACAGTCCAGGTGTTAGTCCCCTTGAAACAACTTTTCCATCACTATTGTGGCCAGAAAGAGTCCCTGTGGGTTTTAAAATTCGCCTGCCTATTGAAGTCTATGGCGGTTCGCCCGTTCGCGAACATTTGCGGAAGTTCGCGTTCGCCATTCGCAAACGGAAAATTTTATGTTCGCGACATCACTAATCTTTACGATATTGGATATCAATAACCTCCATAGGAAAACTGAACAAAACAAAACATTTACTGTTGGAGCCTGCATGTTATGTCATTGTAGCATTAGTTCACATGGCTTTTTAGGTATATTTCCCCCTGGGATTTAAAACAACAGTAAGAGACAAACAGTGCATGTAACATGATGTTAGTATGCTTACAGTCACTGATGGTAAAGATCAAGCAGAAATAATCAAAATAGACAGAAAAATCCCAAAGTTCTAAAAAACATATTACTAGCGGAACACTGGTTATAAAAAAAAAGTATTTAACTTTTATTGTCGATAAAGATCCCATAATTTCCAAAAGACTCTTATGAGACTTTTGGCAGATTAATTTTTGGCTTGTTTTAGTTTGATTTTGTAACTCAGAATATATTACGAATTTTGAACCCTGTAAAGGGGAACATTTTGTTTATATTTATTTTAATTTTTCATTTCGGCAATTTTAAAGATTGCCTATAGTTTCAGCCTATCACAGTTGCTTTAAATTACTATTTAGTAGATAAACCTATATGTATATTTATATTTATTTTTAATTCCGTTTTTGTGTTGTGTATGCAGTACATAGTGAATGTTGCGGTTGTGGTGATATTTGTGCAGTATTCTTCACAATTTTTTTGTTTATTTCTAAACAAATTATTTTTTCTTATAAACTATACTGTAACTTCTGTGGAAACTACATAGCTGAAAATGATTTTGAAAATCACCTATAATGTCGGTTAACCTTTTCTTGTGTGATGTGTTTTTTTAAATTCATATCAAAGGTACAGCAACTGACATCACCATGAAATTCAATCCTAACACAACTAAGGCACACAATACACAGGAAGATGTGAAACAGTAGCACTGTTCTGTTCTTCCTCCTGTTCATACTATGTTCTGTGGCAAAAAAAGTCAGATCTTATGACAAGGATTGACAAGCAGACAAAATTTAGGCGCTCAGTTCCAGAATTGCGGTACATACAGCTATACGGATGTCTTAATTTAATGTATTTTAGATCTCAAGCATATTTATTAATTAGAGGGAATAAGTAAAGCTAACATTGACAATTCTGGGAAGTGACAGTGCATGTTTTGAAGGAACACCCCCAGCACCATAACTACATGCTACCGTGTTTATGGTGCCAGGAATGCCCATAAAGCAGTCAAACCGATTTAGAACCTGATGACCACCAGTGCCGCTCCACACCTCGTCACTTCCTCCGCAATTGAAGTAGTCAAACCGTTTTAGAACCTGGTGCCCATCAGCACCGCTCTCGACCTCCACTACAAAAAGTTCTCAGCCTTTAGAGAGGAAGAGTAGCTAATTAGAGATTGATTAGGTTAGGTCTGGAAAGCTAATAGAAGTTCCTAACCAGTAGTGTTCAGCTCTCCTAACTGCACAGAGGAAATTGGGCACTTAATGGACTCCAGGTAAGAAGTCAAACTTGAGTTTTCCCTTAAAGGGACACTGAACACAAAAAAATATGTTTACTATGCTTGGCGTGGTTCTTTTAATGTTTTTGCATTGCAGCTGCCATTTCACCAGAATTTGATAAACTATTTTGTGATTGTATAAGGGCAAAATATGAGGACAAACTGCATATAAGGAAAAAAGGAATTATATCTAATTTTAAAGCCAAATGTTCTAATTAAAATGTATGCTGGAAAAAATTATATTGGAATGATGTGCTTCTAAAAGAAGACTTTATAGTCCAGTTTCCACAACCATTTTCAAATCAACGGCTCTGCTTATTCATACTAGGATTTCCACTAGACTGTAAGCCCGTTTGAGCAGGGTCCTCTTCAACCTATTGTTCCTGTAAGTTTTTGTAATTGTCTCATTTATTGTGAAATCTCCCCCTCCTATAATATTGTAAAGCGCTACGGAATTTGTTGGCGCTATGTAAATGCCAATAATAATAATAGGATTTAAGAAATTCCTCTACAGATGCAATTACTATTAGAATTGTTATTTCCAATATAATCTGTAGCTTTCTACAATGTATATACAAAAAAAATGCTATATATATGTAATATATAAAGCAGAAAATTTGCAGCAAACAAGAATCAGTGTACAGAAAACGGAGGTAAAGGGTGTCACATTTTTAGAAATATGTTAATATTTTTATAAAATAAGCACCATTTAAAGGTTTTTATTCTAAAAGTATTTATAAAATACATGTACTCAGTTCACCTTTTCTAAAGCCTTATCTAAAAGAAGACTGAAAGGGGAAATGCACACTAATTAAATAAACAGGTCCATCAGTATAGAAAAATCAGTCATTCCTTATCAGTATCGAACAAAAGAATACTCATTCGATTTAATGAACCTAGACAAGCAGGCAAAGAGGAGGCTATTCCAGACACAATGATTGTATTAACTCACAAAAAAAGGAATAAATTATGCACATTAAAATCTATGTAACTTTTTATATCAGAATATATGAACGTAAATATCACTAGTTTTGATTGTTTTTGCTTAAAGCTATATTATGCAAAACAGTGCTGCTTATTCATGTACAAGCATATTACACTCTAGGGTATATTCCTAAATCTGCCTGTAATCATGCTATTACTCACGTGGACATTATAACACAGTTGGAGTTTCCCTATGCTATATGATACATTATTGTGCATTATGTGAGTCAACATATTATGACGCAGATATTATAACATCTGCGTTTATTGCACATTACTCCTGTGACCTGCTTCTGTTTACATGTTATATTACCATGTTAGATCCCCTGGTTATCCAATTCTTTAAATTACATTATCATCTATATAAGTGGTTCCCAAACTTTTTAGGTTCAAGGTGCCCTTAATATTTCAGTATTTTTCCAAGGCACCCCAAGTCAAAATTTCTGGGTTGTATATCTGTACAGCGCTGCGGCATTTACTGGCGCTATAGTGTAATGTACAGCGTCGGTGTTTGAAGGGATGCTTGTATATATTTATTGTGTTTTTGATTGCAGGAGTGTGCTTGTATGTTGTGCTGGTGTTTGACACACACGAACATTGATACATGCCCACACCATAACACAGATACACACACTGACATAAAAACACACACCCTGACACACAGATGCACATACACAGATGTGTGCGCAGACCCAGAAGCCACTGACATATATATATATATACATACATAGATGCACACACTCACACACACACATACTCACATACATACACACACTCATACTCTCACACGCATTCATACATACACACTCATACACACACTCAAGTTCATACAAACTCAAACTCACACACACACACACTCATACTCACACACACTCATAATTAAACACACACACACATACTCACACACACTCAAACTCATACATATGCACACACACTCATACTCACACACACTCATAATCACACCCACTCGTACTCTTACACACACACACTCATACATACACACTCATACTCACACACACTCAAGCTCATACACACACTCAAACTCATACACACACTCATAATCAAACACACACACACACACACAAACTCATACACACACACTCATAATCACACACATACACATACTCAAGCTCATACACACACTCATACTCACACACACTCAAACTCATACACACACACTCACACACATACAAGTGATTTTTTAAAACATCTCCAGCCACCCTCCTGTTCCCTCTAGCTTACATTATTTGCCAGGAGGGTGGCTTGGAGTTCTGCTGCTGTGGGAGTGAGGGGTCTGGTGCTCTTCATGCTCCTCTCACCTCACGCTGCGGCTGTATCATCCCTTGCTGTCTCCCTGCATGATGCTGGGAGGAAGTGACATGCCAACATCACAGTAGTTGTTCAGTAGTAATGTGCTATAATTATAGCACTGGGGAAACATTCCGCAGCACCCCTGTGTGCACGGGGCACCGCGGCACACAGTTTGGGTACCGCTGATCTATATGTTTATCTGATTTCTCTTGGATCAATGACTGCTTTTCTTCAGCAAAAACTCTTCTTTATTATTCTATCTTTAGGTCAATGGAACTACCATCAAATCAAACTCACAAGCTTGCTGGTTGACGCCATTTTAACAGCCCCAACATCAGGGTTTTGTAAAGCAGGATGCCAGTGGGTGGGGTAAAAAGATGTGGGCTAGTATCATGAACCTTGTCAAAGGCACCACACAGAAAGCGGGGGTCCTCTGTTACAGGACTCTCTGCCTGGTTCTAGTAGTGCCTGAGTGTAGAGAGAGAGCGTCTACTCATGTATTTACTCCACGCTTTCTGGGTACAGTTTCATGGTACCCCAAAGCAGGATACCACATATCAAACCACATATCAAACACAGGGCAGCAGGACCGGACCCTTAAAAAGGGACTGTCCTGCCAAATCAGGACAGTTTAGAGGCCTGCATCTTTTAGTCTTGACTTTTTTTTTTACCAATGCAGTCATTCTCTGCATTCTATCAAACAAAAAGTATTGGGCTAACATATGGTCCAAGTGTAGTTTTATTGGATCTGTCCATTGGAAACACCTTCAGTCACTTACCTTTCTCCAGCACCGGGGTCCCTCGGCGCTGGGGAACTCTCCTCCTCCTGCTGATGTCAGCGCCGAATGCACATGCACGGCAAGAGCCGCGCGCGCATTCAAACCGCCCATAGGAAAGCATTTCTCAATGCTTTCCTATGGACATCCAGTGTCTTCTCACTGTGATTTTCACAGTGAGAAGCGTGGAAGCGCCTGTCAGTGAGACATCCAGTAGAGGCTGGATTAACCCTCAGTGAAACATAGCATTGAGCTGAGTGGTCTATAGTGGTCCTTTAACAATTTAGCTTGCATTCACCCATATGTATCTCAAAATGCAATCATGTGCTTCATTAAGTTAAAGTTGTTTTGGTGCTTAGAGTATCCCTTTGAGAAATCTGCAGGAAAGCACATAATTTGGTGACTTATTAACTGTCAATTGTTCAGTCCACATTTGAGTCACCGTTTTTCACCTTGTCACTCCGATACCTCTATATATCATGTAAATATTGCATAGTGTTGATAACACTATTTTCTATGTTTACTTCTGGATGCACTGCACTATTGTCTTCATTGTAATAATACCCTCTCCTGTATAAATTAAGCAAATATGGAGGATATAGTTAACTGCAAAATAAAGCAATGCATGATAGAATGAATAAAAAAAGTGTTGTACAATTTGGTGCAAAACGAACAAAGCTCGCTCATATGCTACATTAAAGCAATTAAGAAACTTATCAAGTATTATGTTGTTATAAATATACAATCATTAAACTGCAAATATTTCTATCACATTGTGCTTTGTTTAATTCTAGCTATAGGATATCATTGTATCTGCGGTGCGTGATATAGGAACATAAATTATTTATAAGCACAAATGAAAAAGCTGCATCTAACACACATTATCAATTTGTTTATGATAATTAATAATAACAGGAACAGTGTCTTTGGCGGGAAATTAGGTAACGTGATTTTATTTAATTAATTAATTAGAATGAAAGACATGTAGAGGGATGACTATTAACATTGTCCGTGTCGTTCAACACAACATTAATTGCCGCAGAGAATAAAAAGTTTACATTGTATTTATTTTGCTACAGTTATTCTGTTCCTAGTGTTATATAAAGATAATAGCAACAAATAAGAGAAATGTAATTTATAAAAATTTAATTAAAAAGCGAGTTGAATGCCATTTAAAAACGACCTCATGTATAACTGAAAATATAATGTATTCCTGAATTTGCATAGGATCAAATGTTATAAAATAAGTTTGTTATTAAATAGAACGTTATTTCTTTAATGGTTTTCTATTAGTTGAGTTAATAACATCCATTAGTGATTTATCTGATGGGTGACTAATGTATAAGAGAACGTTAGGCTGAGAAAGTGGGCCACGGTTTTAACGATTTTGTTTTTCTAATCCACATGTAACATTTTTAACTATAAAATTATAATTAAAATAATTGTCCTTAAGATTCAATTTACAAAGAGGCACCATGCACCATCAAGACTTCTAGTCAATACAGCATTTAATCTGAAGGCACATATGTGAAACCTGTCCGTATTTATTAATGTCTGTATGTACATAGTTTAAATAAACATTTTAAGTGGGAAAAAAAAAGTCATTTATTGATACACCATAAAAATGTCTACATGCTGAGTTATGTTCAGCAGTTTTTAATGTTCATTAAATGTTTAATAGATAGATATAAATCTACCTGTGGTGAAATTTGTGTAATAATAGTCATTTATTGCATTAATTTAAATCTAAAATGAGTTCCCTACTCCAGTTTAAACAATAAATAAATACATCAATAAATAAATAATTTTATAATTAAAAGGACCAATTAGCAATAAATAGTCAATCAAAAGGTGAGGATGGGCCAGCAGACATCATTGGATTAAGCTGAACATTGTGTAAAATTTTAAAAGACTATAGAAGGCCATTCGACCTACTAACTTCAAGTTTAAATGCACCAACTGACTGGCACAGTGCCTTTGAATAAACTTGGTTTTGGGAAAAACGCCAAGATGGGTGTTGACAATAGGCATGTCTGTTGCAAAGTCACATTTTTCAGCTTGACTTACTTACTTAGCTGCAAATGATGATTTAGTGAATTCTAATCACCTGTCTACTAAGTGGTTTTAATAACGACAGTGCAATTTCTTAAATGAAGGATTGTAGGCCCTGGTGGCGATGAATCAATCACAGTGGTAGCCGTGGTCACCATATAACACTACGAATAAGTATCAGAGTCACAGGGGTTAGTGGATTTGCTCCCTGTTGCCTCTTCAAATTGCAGAGGTAACCATGAAACCAATTGCGTGAAAGAAGACATCGATTTTAAAAAATAAATAAACTGGTGACTGTATAATGTGAACTGTATTGCAATTACTTTATGTTTACTATTATTATTTATAATTAAGTTAGATGGGGTAGGCTACTGAATATTTTATTATAAGGAGTTCCGTCACACTTTGTAAAATCTGAATTTTGTGTTAAAAGTGTAAATATTTTTACAGTTAGATATTATGTTCCAATGCATTCAATGCATACATTTACATAAGCTGATAAATAGTCTTACTATTTATTGGACTGCGTCAAGATGTCAAGTAAATTCACCTGGATTACTCAGCACAATATAGCAGAGTCCAGTGGAGGCTTGTCCATAAGGGCACTTGAGGCAGAGCCCTACCAGTTTTTATGTGGGGGAAAAAAATAATTTGCCGTAGTTTAAAAAGGTGGTAAGCCAAAAAAAAAAAATGCATGCCTAGTCTCCTTTACAAAGGAATTTTAGGATTTTCCATCGAGTTGCCATTTGGGCAGCAGAGCCAGCTGCTCATGAGGGGAGGAATGCTATTGGCCTCTCTATTCAGGGTCCATTACAGGTTTGTAGCCCCGGGGAGGGAGGGGGAGGGGGGGGGGGGGGGTAACAGTGCCAACAGAAGAGAGAAGCAAGAAGCTTGGATGTAATACACGGAGAACAGAGCAGCAGACCCTGGCCCGAGCCAAATGTAAGCGTATAATATTATCTCTTCCTCTCCCCAAAGAGCCTGATTAAGCAAGAAAATTCACTCATATGTATTATTGATATATTTAAAGCCAGTGAAGCACAGGGGTGACAAAGGAAGGAGGACCTTTCTGGCACAGAGCACTGTGCTGCCTGTCACTATAATAGTTTTAATAATTCCTACTGCAAATACCCACCATCTTCTTTAAAGTGCACAGTCATTATATAGCTGTCACTTGAGACACTCATGCTGTGACTATTTTAAAACGTACGGAGCTTCAAACTGCAGGACTGGGGCTGTGGCTCTGAGGACTGATCTGATTCTGAGTTCAATCTGTTTTCATCTGTAATGATTGTTGATTCTGTTAACCATGTCAGCTACTTCTCCACTCCATATTACAACTGTGGCGTACTAAGGGCGAGCAGGGGGGAGGAGGGGGTCTTTACCGGGTGCCACTAGATAGGGGGTGCCATCCAGAGCCATGGATGTGTCGTGTGTTAGCTGTGTGGCCGCACAGTGCCCCATGGCGACTGGGGCGCCAGGAGGCCGACACAGCTCACACGTGCAGAGACCAGCAATTGCTTAAAAACTGGCTGCACGGAAGCATGGTCGAAACCAAACCGACAGTGGGGGTGGGGTTTAACACTGCCACCACCCGCTGCTGTTACTGCTACACAAGGAGGGAAGCAAGAAGGAATCCCTGCTTCCCCAAACTTACAGATTCTGGGGAAGGACTTCAGGGAATCCACTCCTCCTCCTGCCCATACTGTCTGTAAGTAAAAGAGAGAGAGAGTGTGTGTGTGTGTGTCGTGTGATTGTCTGCATGTGACTGTGTGTGTGACTGCCTGTGACTGTGTGTGTGAGACTGTCTGCCTGTAACTGTGTGTGTGTGACTGTTTGCCTCTAAATGTGTGTGTGTGTGTGTGTGAGACTGTCTGCCTGTAACTATGTATGTATGACTGCCTGTGACTGTGTGTGCCTCTCCGTCTGTGACTGTATGTGTGATTGTCTGCATGTGACTGTCTGCCAGTAACTTTGTGTGTGTGACTGTCTGCCTGTAACTGTGTGTGTCTGTGTGTGCCTGTCTGCCTGTGACAGTACACTGCAATGTATGTCCGGCACCTATGCAGTATCTGGCGATTACACACGAGGCTCCAGCTTCCAGCAGGATATACCTTTCGCGTTCCTCCGAATCTAGATCGTACACGGTCAGCTTTAGTGCACGAAGCAGATGCTGTCTTTTCTGTAGGAACTGGCAACCCACCCGATAGTCTGGCTGGCTCAAATGTTTACTATGCTGTTTAAGTGGTCATTAGAGATAAGTACCACTATTTTATCTTGTAAGAGTCTTTGATTGGGTGTGTGTGTGTGGGGGGGGTTATATAAGGGTATTAAATTTACAGTGTTACACTATTTTCTGTTTCCTTAATTTTAAGGTATATACAGCATACAACGTGGTTCAACACAGAAGTGGAAAATTGGCTTTGCCCTTTTTATGATTATTTTTTACTATCATTGGAATCCATAAGAATTTATTGATACCCAATCTGGACCTCAGATTTTATAATTTTGTTTTTGTGATACCCTGGAGACTATCTCACAGGGACCTACTAAGCGCTAACACTGTGGATTGCCCTCTTAACTTTGGAATTTGTGAAAGTTCTTCACATGTTTTAGCAGCTGGTATATATTTTATGCCTATAGTATTTTGGTTTATTATTCGATTTGTGTATATCACTCGTTTTGCAGATTAAGGTTTGCATTAATTGATAATATTTCACATACTATAGCTATCTTTTGCACTCTCCTTTTTAGTATTTTTTTAGTATATCTCTGCACTATGGACCAACCAAGGTAAGTCCTTACAATACAGAGACATGTACTGTGTGTGTATCCCTGTATTGCAGCTCTGTGTAATCAATCACAGTGATTCTGGCTATGTGGGATAGTTATGAGTATTGTGTCCAGCGCTCTGTATTTCTCTGTTCTATTTTTCTTCTATTTTTACTCAGCTCTGTTGTATGGGTACCTCTACAATGTATAAGTAGCCTTGTATTGTGCCCAGCTCTGTGTATAATATCTCTATTTTTCTCAGCTCTGTTTGTGGTATAGTTATCACTGTACTGTACTCATCTCTATGTATTTTATATATATCTTTATATAGTGCCCAATTTGTTTTATTTTATGAACATTTCTGTATTATGCTCAGGTCTCTGTATTGTATAAGTACCTGTGTACTGTATAGAGAGGAGTAAAATTCTGGGGGAGGAGTCTGGTGCCACACCATCTTAAAACTTCACCAGCTGCCACTGGCAGTGCCCATTACTAAACTGGTACCTGTCAAAATGAAAACTCTTAAATAAAATTCCTGTCCAATTTAGTGTACCAATGCTGTCTACAAACTAAGCGTGATCTTTCCCGAGTCTCTTGAAGGTAAATAATTAAGATAAATTAGAAATTAGTTAATTCTATAAGCATTAGGGGGGAAAAAAAGGATAATCCAAAAGCTCCACTGAAGGTTCTGTTCTGAATTACCTAATCCCATACTTTATTAGGTGATCATTGCAAAGATTCCTGTATTTAGGGCAAACTAGTAGAATCATCTCTTGTTTTCCAATTATTTATTTATAAAATATTTTACCAGGAAAGATACATTGAGATTTCTCCCGTTTTCAAGAATGTCTTGGGTCCACAAAACTTTGCATTGATACAATAGGCTACAATAAAATACAAAAACAATATTAATACACAATATATACAAAATGTAACATAGACAGGTAGGAAACTTATAATCAACCATGACACGTGCATTCTGTTTTGAGGTATGTAGAGAGGGATCTCTTAAAGGACTTTAGGCTTGGGGAAGATTTGAAAGTGTGCGGGAGGTCGTTCCATAATTGTGGTGCTCTGTAGGATGAGGATCGGCCGCTTTCTTTTTGTATTGAGGTAGACTAAATAAAGTGCTGGTACTGGATCTGAGATTATAGGAGGTGGGAACAGCCGGGGAGAGCATTCTGCTCAGGTAGGGTGGGAGCTTCCCAGAAAAGCCAGCAACAGCCCAGCAACAGCCAGTTTAGTTCTTCTAGCATGTCACAATGGTGGGTACTGTAATTACATTGTAGCACAAATCGGCAGAACGAGTTATACAATGTATTGAGTTTATTAAAGTGGGTTTGCAGTGCAGATGCATATACTACATCCCCATAATCAATGTTTGGCATCAGCATTTGCTGTACAATCTTTTGCTTTACTGTAGGGCTTAGGCAGGATTTGTTTCTGTACAGGGCACCTAGTTTTGGATAAAGTTTAGATGCAAGTTTTTCTATGTGGAGGCCAAAAGATAGATTGGGGTCTAACATCATACCCAAGTATTTGAAAGAGTGGACTGCAGTCAGTGTGCTATTTGAATATGTTTTGATGTATAGGTGGGAATTGTGTAATTTAGGTACTGTTCCATAGATCATTGTGACAGTTTTGTCAGTGTTTAGGAAGAGTTTGTTTTTTGTGATCCACTTTTCTACCTCTGTAAACTGGTCTTGGAGCACAGCCTCAAGCTGCGGTAGATTGGATTTGCTTGCATAGATTACTGTGCCGTCTGCGTACATGTGTACATTTGAGGATTTGCAGACATTAGGCAGATCAATTATAAATAATGTGAATTGTAGGGGGCCGAGAATGGAACCTTGGGGAAAACCACACGTGACTGGGAGAGGGGAATTGCTGTCAGAAATGGATACATATTGTGAGCAATCCCATACATATGATCGAAACCAGGTTAGCAGACAGTTACCAATACCTGAGTTTTTGAGTTTGTGCAGTAGAATGTCATGGTCTACTGTGTCAAAGGCCTTTGATAAAAATCAAGGAAAACAGCTCCAGTTAGGTCTCCTTGTTCCATGCCAGTTTGGATGTCATTGCAAACTTTTAAGAGGGCCGTTGTAGTGGATAGATTCGGGCAAAAACCCGATTGGTCAGGGGTCAGATAGTTAGATTGTTGGTAATACTCACATAGTTGTGTATGGACGCATTTTTCTAAGATTTTTGACAATACTGGCAGCAATGATATTGGGCGATAGTTAGAAACCAAAGCTGTGCCACCACTTTTATGGATAGGCACTACTCTTGCAGTCTTCCAAAGTTTGGGTATGTATCCAGACACCAAGGATTCGTTAATAAGGGTTGTGACAGGTTTAGCAATTGCCGGCGCACTGAGCTTCAATAGTATTGCTGGGATTTGATCAGGTCCAGACTGGCTTTTCATTTTTATATTATTAAGGTGTTTCTTAATGACACTAATAGGTACAGGTCTAAAAATGAACTTGTCTATATAAGGTCTTTGCAAATTTAGTGTGGCCTGATCCACATTTGTAGTTTCAGGATGTGTAATTTATTAGCTTGTCAATCAGGGTAGTGGAGCATCCGACAAAATAATTGTTAAAGGCATTTGCTACATCTGAGGGAAGGTGCAGGGTTTGGTTATCCACGTTGACAGTGGAGGGTTGGGAGTGGATTGAGGGAGTCTGTAATTTATTTATGACTTTTCAAAAGTTTCTAGGGTTTGATAGGTTATTCAGATTTTCCCAGAAATATTGGGCCTTGGCCAATTTTGTTTGTTTTGTGCATATATTTCGCCATTGTCTATATGCACAATGATCGTTCATAGAGCCAATACGCTTGAACTTTGACCACAATGAACTGGTACATTTGGACGAGATCAGCTGTGATTCCTGCATACTCTCAACTATTCCCTATTTAGGGCCCAAATCACTCTGCCCCTCTTTTCTATCCTAATATTCTTGAATTCAGATTCATAGTCTGAATTTACAGTAGAGCTCCACATCAATAATATTCACAGTATTGAGTCTTTAAATTACAATAAATGTGTTTAGAAATCAGTCTGGACAAAAAGATACAAAGATGGACACGTTAATTTTAGGGGTGAGGGTGTGGCCAAGGGAGAGGCTCTTGTGAGAAAACGTAGGTAACTTAATAACCATTAATGTAGCTAAAATGGAATTTAGAACAAGAGCAATGTATCTCATCAGCTGACGCTCTCAGCCAGCTTTCCTGTGCCTTATGCTTCTCGGTTATTACCTATTCTTCTCAGTTTGGTGCAAAAGCAGCAGTGCATCTTGTTGCTTTCATATAACGAGGCCACATGTGCCGTCCCACCATTCTTTGAAACTATTTAAGTATTTTAAGTTTGAAGAAGAAAAAAAACAAAAATAAAACAGATTCTTCCCCACGTCCTAAAGCCTTCTTCACCGCTTCTGATGGTGGAGTTCCAATTCCTCCTTATTTACCTATAATATTTGTAAGCAAGATTTACCTTTTAACACCGGCTTCTATCTCTATGTAAGACAAAACCTGCTTACTTTGAACAAATAATCAAGGAGTGAGACTTCCTCACAAGATAGACTTTTGGTGACAAAGAGTTATCTGTTTTTTTCTCAATGATTTGAGGGACATGAGAGCACCTATGGTCTACTAGCAACATAAATACTACAATAGGCTGTAGTGGTTATTATTCTTGCTGTCTTAAATACAGTACCTACATTCAGGGTGTTGAACTGCATTCCCCAGCTGCTGTTGGATCTTCAGTAGTTTATACTGCTGGTATACACCTTTGACAGTATTAATGACCATCAACAACATTTTTCTTCACAAACGGACATACAACAGATATTAATTAGTATAATTTGTAATATACAGTGCTATGTCTTGCTGCTGAGCTTACCATTACATTCTTGCTTATTAAAACCACACATCTGATTTTGACACACCTTTCATATTTATTTATCTGATCAATTTCTTCCGCTTTTTCAACATTATGATGGACATACTGGCATTAACATTCTTTTCATTGTCATGTTGAGAAACAAAAGAAGCAGACCCAGAATGCAATTACCAGACTAATATATCAACGGTATAGAAATGGTCAAGAAACTGCTGAGCAGCCAATAGTGGGATTGTTTTTTCCCTTAAAATGGAGGGACTATGCATAAAAAGAGCAACTAAATATTGTACAGTTAATGGAAGCAATTATCTTCCAATAAAAGCTTACAACTTGCACTTTACCCTCTTACCCTGTAATTACAAATTCAATGTGTTGAACAACCAAAACCGCAGTCTTATATCTATGTCCAAGAATGTGTGATCTGCACTGTACATTGTGCTAGAAGAGGCTTCTATCAGCTTATATAGTAGTTTCATTCATGGTTTTTGCATGAATGAAACTGCTGTTAGTGGTGGACATCATATATATGTTCAGGGGGTTTGTGGTATGCTCATATCCTCCAAACATAATTGGAGTGCCAGGATTGGTTGAAAGCTTTTCAGCTTTCTGTACAGCGTTCACTGCAGCAGACACAAAGCCTTGTAACCTGAAGCAAAATAGGGACTTCAAAATCTTTAATTCATATTAATATTACAAAAATGGGAGTCAACTTGAGCCTAGGGTGAATCATTAAAATGACTAAATTTCCTTAATTCTATTCATGGATCCTTTTTATTTAACAAAAGTATATGATCAGAGCTTTAGTTTAAAAAAGAGATATGAGACTGTTAAGTGATAGCTCAATTGGTTAATGTGCCAACATAATGTCAGTTCAAAGCTCATATTCATACACGTTCAACTGCTAGCAAAGCCACTTCAGCTTGTCATCTTTCTGAGGTTGATAAAATGAGTACTATAAACGTGGGTGAAAACAGCATCCAGACAAAACTGGAACAAAACAATGTTAACATATATTATATTCATAGTAAAATATTTTGTCATGACATAAGATTTAGTAAAATGGTAGCACTGCTTTTACCTTTCAAGCTAATTTTCCCACACCTGCAACTTTCGGGTCACGCATGCTGACATCACAAATTGATTAAACAAAAGAGGAGCACATTATTAAACTCTCCTCTAGAGACACAAACAAATGTTGAGTCTCTATCGATAAATCTTATTAAAAGATAATGAATAAGCTCACAGCGCATAAAGATATAAAATTGAATACACTATGTTGCACACAGATAAAAAACAAAACATATGGGAAGGGCCGGCATGCACATGATGAGGCCTAGAACAGCACAAAACTTAAATACAAAATACAGAGATGATATCTGTCAAATTGTTTAGCCAATATTGTCTATGGCCGTGGGTCTTTAATATTACGATGTAAGTAGGCAGCTGCTAAATTGATATGTAGCCTAGGGTTTTTCAATAAGTGGTCTGCGAGTGTTTTGTTTTTGGACCCCAGCCTAGCTGAGTGGCCTGAATAGTTTTGTTATTTCAAATTATTGATTTAACAGGCATTTACCTGACAACAAAGACCTTGAAAGTTGAAATGTTCTTTATTTGCAGAGGAACCTCAATAATTTCGGAGTACTTTCTATTTATTTATCTTGCTGTACAAGAAATACAGAAACTCCTGCAATGCCACAACAGCATCAGCAAGCACAATGGTAGCAAAAATATCAAAACATTGGCATGGCATATGAGACAATAGCACAATTTTGTAAATATATGTGTATTCAAAATGGCAAACATGTCTGAACTATAAATAGGAATTAGGACACAGTTGGTGAAGTATATCTAGACATGAGCTTATCAGAAGATGAGGATGAAGACCACTGGGTTGTGAATCATTATATCACAGCTGTACCTTGCCATAGAGAGCACACACCAAAGTAAGAGTAATTAAAGTAAACAATATACATATATATATCATTACTAATCAAGCATTTACAGGTTAAAAGGGCGCTATATCTATCACAATAGCTACAAGTGCTTGTGGGCAAGGCCTATCATTTACGCTTTATCACTGCCCTTGATGGCAGGTTAACACACAGCCTATACCAAGGTCCTGGATGCATAAGACATGTTTGCGGAGGGTCCGAGAGGCATCGAAACCCTGGGTGCAATGCGGGTCATCCCTCCAGCACTAGGCCGGGTTACAGGCCATCATCTTTGAGCTAAGGACTTGTGGGCTCATAGAATCCAAGAATTTTGGAGTGCTTTTAATTCACATTTTTGGATTATACATTAAAAGATATACTTACGTGAAGATCAAATTTGCAGCTTCTTAGATGGCCACCAAAATTGCATACAAGTGGCATGCACAGCCATCCATTAGGGGAGTGTGGCAGAGAGTATAGATTAGGGGTGTCCAAACTTTTTTAAAGAGGGCCATATTTGATGAAGTGAACATGTGTGAGGACCATCCATTTTGCCTGACATTCTTTGAACCATTAAAATTGAATGCAAATTAACTATATTATGCAAAGTTTATTGCAAACGACATACTTTTCATTTCATCTCTTTATTCTGTCTCTTTATTCCGTCTCTTCTTTATTCTTTCTCTTCTCTCTTTACTCTGTCCCTTCTCTCTTTATTCTGTCCCTTCTCTCTTTATTCTGTCCCTTTCTCTTTATTCTGTCCATTCTCTCTTTATTCTGTCTCCTTCTCTCTTTATTCTGTCCCTTTCTCTTTATTCTGTCCCTTTCTCTCTTTATTCTGTCTCCTTCACTCTTTATTCTGTCTCCTTCTCTCTTTACTCTGTCTCCTCTCTTAATTCTGTCCCTTCTCTCTTTGTCTCTTCTCTCTTTATTCTGTACCTTCTCTCTTTATTCTGTACCTTTTTATTCTGTCCATTCTCTCTTTCTGTCCCAGCAGGGAGAAGGAACCAAATTCCGTGACGTCCAAGAGATCGCGAGACCGCAGACCGAGGTCACTGTACGTCCGTCTGCCTTCTCGCAATCTCTTGGCCCCCAGTGAATCCCTGAGCGTTGCTCAGGACCGCGCCGTTCAAAGATCCAGAGATCCCAGTGGTCCTGAGCGGCGCTCTGGGATTAACTGGGGGCCACAACAGATAGATTTACGAAATTAATTGTGGGGCCGTATTAAACCGGAACGCGGGCCGGACTTTGGACATGACTGGTATAGATGATGCTTGAATGCAATTTCAGTAGCAATCTTTGTACTTTTTCTATCCCAAGGAGCTTGAAACCTTGGCAGTGGGAGAGTACCAGTGGATACACTAATTGACATTACTATATTTCTATACATTGCTGTGACAAGGCGTAGATATTTGTTATGATAGAGTGACTAAAACGTCTTTCCAAAATACCACACAGCCACATCCTGACAGTGTGGATAAGAAGATATGTCTTCCAGTAACGTATATCCACTGAGCTTGATGCTGCATACACAGATTGACTTGGAAGTTTTAAGAACAATTTTATAAAACCTACACACCATATTTCCTAGCTGTACGTTTGCATGCAACCTGACCTGTCTATGAAATACTGGGACATGGGGAGGAGTATGCATTATATTTAAAATAATCCCTTCAGTGTTTTTAGCCATAAACATATATTAAGTACCTCAGAGTGTCACATGTTTAATGGCTTATCACATATTTCCTCTACGAATATTATGCCATCTTGTTAGTTTTGTGATGTTATAACCACTGACATCTAAAAATCCATTACATTCATTATTAATCACAATAGCTCCATAAAACAAAAATGGCTGCCTACAGGATCTTAGAAACATGATGCAGGTACAAACCTTGTATAATTAATGCCAGAAGGTAACAGGCAATACCCCACCAGTGTAGCCTATTTGTTAAATACTAAAGATTTGCCATCTGCTAAATATTTCTTAGAGCTGTGGCATTTAAGTAATAGTTATATTATCTATGTTTATATTAATAGGTACGGGCTGCACTTTGCTGTGTGAGTTGAAACAAAATGGTCATTTATCAAAATATACAAAGACCCTGTAAATAAAGCTTACATCAAAATAAGATGGTTATGTGAGTTAATAATAAGGGGATCGCTCAGCTTAATATGCAAAACAATTTCATTTTCCATATATAATAAGATAACCAGGAATTGTGTTTTTTTTTCCTGATGATGCTGCAGCAGAATCCTTGTGCAAGCAAGAACAGCATCACAACATCACACGTTAGATTTTGACAGCTGTCATTTCCACAGGGGGCTTGAATGATTTGCATCTAAATGGGGGGAGGGATGCATGGCAAGCAGTTGTCACGAAATTAGACTGTCTGCATGAAATAGCACAACACAAGCGTTCAACATTTTGCTTGCAGCAACGCATTATCATAATGAATGCCTCCTATTTCAGCAGACGGACCAGCTATTTACAAAGCCGATACACAGACTGAGATGATCAAAATGACAATAAACAGGTTGAGAAAGTCTATGTTTTCTTTATCCTGAAAGTTGCAGGGACTGCAACAAGACAATCAATAGCATGACTTGGGAAAAAAAAATATAAATATATATATATTGGCTTTGCGGTTTGGCAGGCTATGCTTGTAACAATAAAATTATATAAATACACATATCCAATACAATTTAACCCCTTAAGGACCAAACTGGAATAAAAAGGAATCATGACATGTCACACATGTCATGTGTCCTTAAGGGGTTAAGAATGAAGTGACAGATTGACATTTTCTGCAGAAAAACAAATTGTGTATATTGAAATAGAGAGTGCACTTCAACACCAACTGTATCATCCTACTTTAATTTGGCCCAGCTGCCTCCCACAAAAAATCTTGGTTTCAGCATTTTATGTTTTATATGTTTTTGTTTTTTATTTTTTTGTTTGTTGTGGGATAGGCTCCGCATCTTTCCATGTTCTAATTTAACGTTGCAGAGAAACCGAAGCAGCGGTTATCAAATGAGTAGGTATTTAAACACTGCACACTTGGCAACAAACACATACACCAGCCAAGCTGCCATTGTGCTGCAGTGACCTGTCTACCTTATTAACCCACTCACTGCTTTAGAGGCCTGTAACAAACATACTGCAAAACAGCGACCACTTAAGGATGCTAATCGGCTACACCATGCCCATATCTATGTTTCTATAGCAGCATTACACAATTACTCAGTAAATTTAGTGCACACTGGCCTTGTCAGGCATACCATCTGTATTGTCTTGAAGGAACGTGGAGGGTTTGAATTGGATATGCCCTCAAACCTTTCACCTTGTCTTTCAAACACTTTCATATGAAAATGGCAGTCAATAGCCTAGAGATGTCAAAATGTAGGGGCAATGCAGCAAGAATAGTCAGAATATTTGTCATATATGTTCAAAAATGAGTGTGAATGTGTAGATGAACTGCCTATGTAATTTTGCATGGGTATTGTTTGACTTGCAAACAAAAAATAAGATGAATTTCTGTACTGTTATTTCAAAGCGATGGTTATTTGCATATGGCGATACACATAAACAAACATTTTTTTCCCCTTCTTATTTGCTCACTTTAGAACATGGCAATATGTATAAGCATTAGAAAAAGGTTCTTATAATCCTTAAGAAAATTATAGCTGTAGATTTGCCTAGAAATCTGTGGGAGACAAATTAACTATATTCTTGCCAATTTCTGTCAAACAATAACATTCTATCATGGACACAAACATGCTATAATAGATTTTTTTTAAAATCACCATCACTGCTAGCTACACAATGCAGTTTATTTCAATAACAGAAATTAGAAAATGTAGCTGTAATGTATACACTGTATTTTGGCTGCAAATAACTGATTGGTTAATCTTGAAAATATAAAGAGAGTCTCCTAGGCCATTTTCCTTTAACCTTGCCAATGAAGAAAAAAAAAAATTACCCTCAGAGTCACAATGATGGAGATGGGGTGGGGGTGTCAGAGTGTCTCAGGTGAAAAGAGAGAGAGAGACAACAAAAGGGAAGAGTGTCAGAGATAAAGGGATGGACAGATGAGAGAGATGAATGGAGTGGTAAAAAGAGAACAGTGATAGAGATAGAGAGTGAGAGGTGTTTATAGGGAGACAGACAGCAGCTAAAGGCTTCTGTCTGTGTCACCAGCAGGTAAAGCTCCCCACTAATGTTTACACTGGCTGCACTGCCAGGTTATATGGGTCTCATTTACACAGAGCAATTCTGGTGCAACGTCCCACTGGTTTCCATGGCGATTGCTCTGCTTACAGAACTTTGCTCCATTATTGTTCTTTCTATATAATGTGTAGGCTGCTCTAAACACACCTTAAACACACAATTACAGCAATTACCAGCATTATACTGGGAAGTGTCAGTCACACAGACATATTCCTATCCATGACTTTCTTCCTTAGGCATCAGTCCATCATAAACCATCATCATCACCATCACCCCACCCAGCCTTCCCTGTTCTGCATCCTTCCAGCCAAATCTGCTACTCACCATTCCGTGCCTGTTCTGCAACAAGCCAGTCCCAAGGCTGCGCCTCCTCCACACACTGATTCTTATGTAGCTGTTTTGGACCACATCCCCACTAGATGGGGTGGGGGGGAGACAGGAAGAAGCAAGAATTAAAGGTGGCCAAGTGACTTCTGGGGGAGATCAAGGCAGGAAAATAAAATGGAGAATAATAAGATTGATAGAAGAGGATGTTGTGCTGTAAAGATGTCTGTGTCACAGGGAGTGCTGGGAGTGCATAGACAGAGCTTGCAGAATCCGATGCTTTCACTGGCTGCTGGGGAGCATGGTGCAGCGTGATGCTGCTGCCTGGACCATTGTGCAAAGCTACCAGAGGAGGCAGCCAAGAGGCTTTGGGGAATGGGTCTCTATGGCAACTGGAAGGAGCACATATGACGTCACAGTACAGCGAGGTCTCTGGGGTGAGGTGGGTGGGGGAGTGGAGAAGGCAAAAAAAATAAAAATAAAAAAAACACAGGGGGAGGGAAGCTGTGAGTTTAATCTGCAGACACACAGATATCTTCTCGGTGAATCAGGGAGGCTGGAACACAGTTGGGTTTATTCACTAAATACAGAATTGTAGTGGCTTGAAAACTGAATTGCAAAATGTAAGCTAAAATAGCTGATTTGGAATCATAATATTTTTTCCCGCTCTTATCACAGTTTGTCTATTTTAGACTGAATTTTACTTATCAGATTTTAGCTCAGTAAAGTGCGGTGTTTAGTGAATAAATCCCAATGACAAACATGCACGCAGGAAGCAGAATCACTGGAAGCAGCGGCAGTGCCCCGATTGCATTGGATCAGTTTCGGCATGGATTGCGACATGCATTCCGGTGTTGGCCATAGAGAGGCATGCACACTGCCTGAATTCCAATTTCTAGCAAATTGAAATCTAAATAGAAGAAGTGAGGCTAAAATAGCTAATATGGAAAAATTCATCTGCTCCGCTACAGTCGCAGCCTGACTGTTTTTGCCTAAATGTTGCCATTAGGATTTCAATTCACCATAACCCTGATAAGAAGATTTACCAACCAAGGTCTTAGCAGGGCAATAAATCTTGTTGTTTATCTCCACAGCACTGTGAAAATAAAAATGTTAACCCTTTCCTTCACACAGGGTAATGAATCCTTTTATTGTCCCAAACATTGCTTAAAGTGCATATTATTTTATGACAGACCATAAACTCTCCCTTTGTCCCATTTCCAGTTTTATTATTATTTTTTTATATAGCGCCAGCAAGTTCCGTAGCGCTGTACACTGGGTGGACTAACAGACATGTAATTATAGTCAGACATATGGACGCACAGGAACAAAGGGGTTGAGGGCCCTGCTTAATGAGCTTACATGCTAGAGGGAGCAGGGCCGGATTAACATAGGGGCTGATGGAGCTGCAGCTCCAGGCCCATGGAATAGGCCCATTGATTTAAAAAGAAAAATAATAATAATATATTTTTTTTACATTTTTTTTTTCACACACTAATTTAGGGATTCCACCTGGCTTTTATTTTATTGGCACAGCCAGTATTTGAGGCTGCCTGGCTGGTGCCAATATTGCAGTGATACTGGCAATACAAATGCTGGTATTTTTCTCAGTATAAACAAGAGATTACTATGCAATACCAGCACTGGCCAGTAGGGGTTGCTGTGTGTGGAGACAGGCAGGGATAGGAAGTTCCAGGATATCCCTCCCTGCCTATCTATACTCACTGATCTGCAGGGGTGCAGCTACAGAGAGTCCAGACAGCAACTCCCACCCTGCAGAGACAGCCTACAGCACAGGGAAGTAAGGGATGGGGGTTAAGGCTGCAAGGAGACATACACTGAGACACTAAGGGACATTGGGAGACATTATGACACAGACACATGGGGACACAGTGTCCCCATGTCTCCCAGCCAGTGTCCCTGGTGTCTCAGTGCCCCCTAGTCTCCCAGTGACCCCTAGTCTCCTAGTGCCCCCAGTCTGCCAGTGTCTCACTGTCCCCATGTCTCCTAGTGCCTCAAGTGTCTCAATGTCCACATGTCTCCAAGCTAGTGTCCCTAGTGTCTGTGGCCCTGGTGTCTCAGTGTCCCCATGTCTCCCAGTGCCCCCATGTCTCAATGTCCCCATGTCCCCCAGCCAGTGTCTCTTGTGTCTGTGTCCCTGGTGTCTGTGTCCCCTATTTTCCCAGTGTCCCCATGTGTCCCAGCCAGAGTCCCCTAGTCTCCCAGTGTCACTGGTGTCTCCGTGTCCCTAGGTCTCCCCATGGCCCCAGGTCTCCCCATCTTCCTAGTGACATGGGGACCCTGGGATACATGGGGACACAGGGAGACATGGGGCATTGAGACACTGTGATACATAGGATCACTGGGAGACCTGGGGACACGGCACTAGGGGACACTGGGATACATGGGGCACTGAGACACTGATACATAGGAACACTGAGACCTGGAGTAATCGACACATGGGGGCACTGAGTCATGAGGGCACTGGGAGACATGGGGGCACTGGGAGGAATCCATCTATACAGCAGAATTAAACTAAGTAGTTTTTTGGTGATTTTACAGCATGTTCTCTTATGTCACTCCTTGTGATTTACATCATGTGATGTCACCCATACATATTAAATTATGCAAATTAGTAAGGCCGGTATGTTTTTCCAAGAAAGGTGGCAACCCTAACTACTTTTCACATACTCTTACTTAAGTATGGAAATGTAAGAGGGATGTATGGGAACAAAACCTGTGTGGACTGGCTGACAATGAATATAGTTAAAGGGACACTATAGTCACAAGAACAACTACAGCTTATTGAATTTGTTCTGGTGAGTAGAATCATTACCTTCAGGCTTTTTGCTGTAAACACTGTCTTTTCAGAGAAAATTCAGTCTTTACATTACAGCCTAGTGATAACTTCACTGGCCACTCCTTAGATGGCTGTTAGAGATCTTTTCTGGGTCATCGTTGCCTAAAATGCATCCAAACATTCAGTGTCTCCTCCCTCTGCATGCAGACACTGAACTTCCATTCATTCATTGATTCAATTCATCTCTATGAGGAGATGCTGATTAGCCTGCGCTGTGTTTGAATCATGTTGGCACTGCCCCTGATCTGCCTCTTTGTCAGTCTCAGCCAATCCTATGGGGAAGCACTGTGATTGGATCAGGCCACCACTTCTGATGATGTCAGCAGACTGCTTGTGTTTCTGAGACTAACAGCATGCAGAGTTACAGTAAGATTTTGCTATACTTATGGAGGCATGAGGGGCCCAGGGGGGCTAGATGGTGGTGTTAACACTATAGGGTCATGAATTCATGTTTGTGTTCCTGACCCTATAGTGATCCTTTAAGGTAATGCTGACTTTGGTCTCTCTAACACTGTGGCATGTTCCCTTTCTTCTACACTCACTACATACAGCTTTTCTCTGTCCCAGACTATATACCAGGAGCTTCTACCTGCTAGTAAGAAGGTAAGGAGACAAGTGGACCAGCGAGTGCTTGGGGACAGTCCTTAGAAAGTGTTGAGCGAGCGCATCATTAGACGCGTTATGCCAAGCTCAGGGTGCTGTCTGCATAGTATGCCCTTAGTTGGCCACCTGCATGATTGGCAGGCAGCCTGACATGCATTCATGCCAGGCTGGCATGCTAATTCTTTGGGCAGACATGTCCTCTTTTTGGGCATGTTCGCCCCTTGTGGCAGGTTACGTGATTTGTGTCAGTGGCACACCCTTTTACCGTGCCAATTGACTTCCTGCTTGACTTGACACTGCTGTTAGGGGTTATGGATTTACTTGAAAGATGAAAACATAAATTAGAGAGAGATTAGCCTAGGGTTTGTGTTTTCTTATAGCTGTTGTTTTCTTTCTCTCCAGCACCATCTCCATCAGATACATGACGCTTGGGAGTGTTTTACTGTTTTTGGTCGATATGATTCTGTAATTAGGCCCATCATAATTGTCAGCACCAGGCCCACTGGGCTCTTAATCTGGCCCTGAGAGGGAGCGGGGTATAGTGACACAAAGGGTATAAGTAGGGGTGATGAAATAGGTTGCTAGAAAAGTATTCACTTAGTAGGTCATTTTTGACAGTTGCAGGAGAGGAGTTGGGGGGGTGGGGGGGAGGGGGTTATACCCGCTTATTCCCACCATTCTAAAATATATTCACTCGTCATTTATACTGACACTAATATTGATTTCTTAATCCTTTCAAGAATATTATTTATTGGTTGGAATTGAAACTGCATTCATTACACTAACACACACTGCATTCATTACACTAACACACACTGCATCAACTACACTAACACACACACTGCATTCACTGCACTAACACACACACTGCATTAATTACACTAACACACACACTGCATTCACTACACTAACACACTGCTATCACTACACTAACACACACTCTGCATTCATTACACTAACACACACACACTGCTTTCACTGCATTCACTACACTGACTCACACTCTGCATTCACTACACTAACACAATGCATCCACACAACCACCAAACATTCAAACACTCTGCATTCACTATACAGAGACACTGCGTCTAATACACACACTACTACATCCACTACAGACACTGCATCCACTAAACACATTGCATCTAGTCCACACAAACACTACATCCACTACGCAAACACACACTACATCACTGTACACACACTACATCTACTACTCAAACACACTCTGCGTTCACTATACACACTGCATCCGCTACACAAACACACACTCTGCATTCACTGCACAAACAGTATCTAATACACACAAACACTACATCCATTACACACATTCTAATTCACTTCCACTATACACACCACATTCAGTCGTGCATAATTGACAGCGGACTAGGTAGGAGTCCTGTGGGCGTACTCGTGGGCGGGGTGGGTGGGGGGCCCAGACCTTGTGCTTTGTCAGGGGCCCCAGAATTTCTGATTGCAGCCCTGCTTGCGTCCATCAAGTTCAGCCTTCCTCACATATGTTTTTGCTGTTGATCCAAAAAAAGGCAAAAAACCTAGTCGGAAACCCTTTCAATTTGGCAACAAACTAGGAAAAAAAATCCTTCTTGATCCCAAAATAGCTGTCAGATGTCTCCTTGGATCAAGCAGCTATTACTCCACTAATTAGAAATTATATATCTGTATGTTATGTTTTTGCAAGTATTTATCCTCGTGTCCTATGTATAGCCCTGTTTATAAATAGATTTCCAGATAAAGGTTTGTACTGGCCCCGAATATATTTGTATAATGTTATCATATCCCCTCTCAGGCGCCGTTTTTCCAAACTAAACAGATTTACATTTTTTTTTATCTTTCTTCGTAACTAAAATGCTCCATTCATTTTATGAATTTTGTAGCTTGTCTCTGCACTTTTTCTAGTGCCATGATATCTTTCTCTAGAACAGGTGCCCCAAATTGCACTACATATTCATGGTGTGGTCTTACCAGTGATTTATAAAGAGGGCAAAATTATATTTTCATCCCGAGATTGTATGCCCCTATGTATACATGACAAAACCTTACTGGCCTTAGCAACTGCAGATTGACATTGCATATTGCTGCCTAATTTGTTGTCTATAACAATTCCCAAATCCTTCTCGTGTGTGGTTATCCCTAATTCACTACCATTTAGTGTGTAAGTTGCTTGTGCATTCTTGACCCCGAAGTGCATAACTTTGCATTTCTCTACGTTAAATTTCATCTAACATTTTAGTGCCCAGTCCCCCAATCTTTCCAAATCCCTCTGCAGCAAAGCAATATCCTGCTCACATTTTATTACTTTACAAAGTTTTGTGTCATCTGCAAACACTGATACATGGCTTTCAATGCCCATTTCAAGATCATTTATAAATATGTTAAATAAAAGCGGTCCCAAAACAGAACCCTGAGGGACACCACTTACCACTTTTGTGATGGCAACAGTGATAGCCCCCAGCACAGAATTGCATATTTCTCTGAATGTGCGGCTTTTCATGGTGAAACATTAATTT
Organism: Pelobates fuscus; assembly: GCF_036172605.1. Taxonomy (NCBI): domain Eukaryota; kingdom Metazoa; phylum Chordata; class Amphibia; order Anura; family Pelobatidae; genus Pelobates; species Pelobates fuscus. The sequence goes on from NC_086322.1 coordinate 221,668,473, forward strand.
ACAGACTCATACCACCATGACCACTTCTACAAGCACAAGTGGTTATGGCGGTTGAAGTAACCCTTTAAGAATGATACACAATGATACTTTAAAACATATTAATGCTGAAAAGGTACAGTTTTAAGAAGGATACGCCATAACATAACATTGAATATACACAAAAACCCAATAAGAAGACACTTGATGGGATTCTTTATTATAAGAACAATGCCAACTGGGGAAAAAAGAGTCCACATAACTATACGTAACTTAATACATTGCAGCAGGATAATAAATGGAAAATGCGTGACGGATTTAGCAGTAAACACTGACATGAGCAGTGAGCCACAAGGGATAATTTAAGATACCTTCAAGCACTAATCTAAATGTGTCCTTCAGTGTGCTTCAAACATCTTCAATAGTGGTGATACTGTAGGTAGTTTGCTGAGCAAACATGGCATCACATATGGAGTAACGTTGCACACACCACATGAGATGTATAGGTAATAAATTAATGTTAGGGTATGTGTAGTAAATCTCATTTGACAATGCTGTGTAATCGTATTAACTCTTTGTTGAGGCACGCAATGCTTACTCCTCTGGCACTAAAAGGGTAAATGGCATTGCAATTTGTACTCATGTATAATAGTAATATCATGAGTTGTGCTTGAAAAGCATATTTGCTAAGCAGCAATATTGCAGTCATTAATCATTCTCATATTTGAGCATAGATAGTCCCGTGAACTAAAGCTAAATATTAGAATGTAAAAACAATTGAAAGATGCAGTTATATTTTGTACCCCTTGGCTCTGATGATTCCAAAGGCGTATGATTAAAATTACAAGCATTGAATCACAGATTTAGAAATGCTCATGCAATTTACTGGAGCAGCAAAACACAGTAACAACATTAGCAAGTGAAGTAAGACAATAGCAAAGATCAGCAGATTCAGACTTGTTGCTGCCCTTTGATAGTGTAACAAAGTATCATCCAAGTGAGTATTACAAATCTGTATTCCTAACGCTATAGTACCAAGGTGGCTGTTCAGGGTGACTGGCCCCCACCTATTGGGAGAAACAAAATGTTCTTACCTTTTCTTCCTTGCAGCGCTGGTCTCCGAGTCGGGTTCCGCCTCATTGACTGAGATCATCGAGATTGATGATCTAAGTCAATCCAATGCTGTTCCATCAGATAGTGCCAATCAAATGGTGTCTGTGAGAGTTTTACTCTGCTATTTCTGTGAGGGAGAGGAGGGAGCACGGCACCCAGACCACTTCATTGCATGCCTCCCAACTGTGGAACAGTCCCAAATTTGGAGTGCTGTCCTGCCTTAATTCTCTGGTGCCCCGCATCTGGCGACACCAGGAAACTATCCCAGCGCGAGCTCATTATTGTGCAGCGAGCCCTTTAGCTGGGAGCCGGCCAAGCTGCTTGTGAGGTGGCAGACCAGCCCCCTTTTTTAATGGACCCACCCCTTTCCAGAGTGCCCCCTCACATTGTGGGCATTGGGTTGCATCACTGATAATGACCAATCAAAAGTCTGCCCACACATCCTGACTTACAGAAGCCACATGTTGGTATATCATTGAGACGAAGTGGTCTGAGTGCCTACAGTGCCCTTTTAATAGTAACATATTTACATGTGGCATTCAACTGGATAGGTGTAAGTCAGCATGCATTTAATTCGTTGCAATTCAAACCGTTGCAATTCAAACCATGCTCATCCATTCACAATGCTAGAGAAAAAAACAAAATAGAGAATTTAATGTTATAATAAATAATTTAAATAATATATAATTTAATATATGACACTAGTGTTTAGAAAATATGCATAACAAAAATTTCACCAGAATGATAGAGCAGGGCTGCACAAAAACAAAAAAAAGTATAGCATTATTAAGTAAGCCCTGGTTTGGGATGCTATTCTTGTTATATTATCAGGATTATTCACCAAAGTGAGGATTCAAAGTGAATTTCAAATTTAAGGCCATTTGTACATGTTTCGCACACAATTCTGATGCTAGCAGCTTTCAATTTGTTTTGCGATTTCTTGTAACTTGTGATTTTAGTTGATCTAAATAAAGATTTGTACTTTTTTATATTACTGTGTTAGTTTCAAGTTTGCATGTGGTGTCTTCTTATTGAGCGACTAGTATTGGGACCCAAGCAGATTTTTGACATTCTTTAGTTTTGAAGTGCAGTGCGAAATACATGAGTCATAAATGACATAGGACATGGTATACGCTTTGTATATAAAAACAGATGTCAAGAGTACCTGCCCTGTTTTTGTAAAAATAAAATCTTCCTAGAGGCCCCCATCGGTAAAATGACAGGTGCTACAAGACCCCCCAAGCACAGGTAATGAAGAACTACAGATTAAGATGTAAGGTGTAACAGACTATCAGTAAGAAAAACATGTAGCTGCCTATCAGCAATTGTGCCAACATGCTAAAAAGGTGAAGTAAGGGCTTGTTCCCATAGCTGTCCCCGAGCTCAACTTAGCCTATGCCCTCCAAGGGCTATGAGTCCTCCACCACATTAGGTAGGTCTTGACATTGTCTGTTTGTTTTCAAAGGTTAACCTTGCTCATCTGCCTAAATTGGGTAGCCTCCTAGGATAGGACCAGGATCACCCGCGCCGTTTCTAGAGGGACGCATTCACATGAATAATGGCCTCTGGGAAGCCCTGGTTCAGGAGCTTCTCCCGAACGGTGTGCACTAAGCCGCATTTTCCACAGAGGAGCTAATACAGGCTTGTCGAGTCGCCAACCACCTTCCACACATAGCAAGTCGAGCAGCATAGACATTGCTTGTTCAGTCCCAGATCGGGCATTAGTAGACTTAAAAAGTTTTGTATAGTAGGCGTAGGGAGGGGCTTGTCCGAGATGCGTCCATCCTCCATGACAGTCAGGCACATTTTCATTCAGCATGACTGCAGCTCTTCATTGACAATTTGTTATTAATAATAATTAATTATTTGTATTAATCAAAGGAAGTGTAACTAATATACTGTTTATTTTGGGTGAGCTACATTTTTTATTTTTAACTCAAAAGTTTATTCCTGTATGAACCTCAGTGTTGCATCTTGAATTGGGGGAGATGTAGACACACAGACAGACATACTGACAGACACATAGACAGACACACACTGACAGACATACTGACAGACACACACACATTTACTGACAGACACACTGACAGACATACTGACAAACACACAGAGAGATATACTGACACACACACTGACACATTCACACACACTTTTAGGTCCACTTCCCGTTTCCTACCATAAAGGGTGGCTTCCCTGGTGTCCAGAGTGGTGACTGAGGCTGTTGGGCATTGCTGTTGGCAATTTCGGCCCAGCCCCCCTTCTTTTCTGCATCCCTGGTGTCTCCCGCGCGGCTCTCTCTGGGAGGAAGTGACTCACGGCAGTCACTTCCTCCCATGCTGCCAAAAAGCAAGGGGGCCGGTCGTGCTGTTAAAGGCCAGAGCACGACCGGTCCCCTGCTTACAAACGCCCATCGGGTGGCCCTTAGTGCATGGGCCTCTGGTTGGTCTCCTTAGTGTGCGTGAAGGGGAATAAGTAGATGAGGCCAGCGGGGCCCACGGGGCAGCTGCCTTGGGCCCCAAGGAGTAACGGGGCCAGGGGCAGCTGCCCTGTTTGACCCACGTTAACCCCTTAAGGACCAAACTTATGGAATAAAAGGGAATCATGACATGTCACACATGTCATGTGTCCTTAAGGGGTTAATGACGGCCCTGAGGGTGTCCCAGAACTACAGTGGAGCTGATTGTAAATATATATAGTTAGGGGCAGGGCCTAACTGTCATTCTGGTCAGACACATCTTGCTAAAGGTCCATGCAGAATCCTGTATCTTATACCCTTTGGCGAAGACTTCAGAAGAGCCTAAGAAGAGACCTTTGATTTTTTATCATATGCATCAACTTTTGGCTGATTGGAGTCTAGGCAGAGATCAACAGGGCAAGCATTGCCATTGAAGCACACTCCCTAGCAGACTCACTAACCACAGCAGGTAGCAGGGTCTAAAACTGCACTAGTACAGCACAACGTGCTGGAGATTCCATGGCCCAAGAGGCTGACCTTCTCTAGGAGTGCATTAAGAATCATACACCTAAGAATCCTACACCTGGATCTATGGACTTACAAGGTTTCTCAGTGGTGGAGCAACTCGGAGTTGGTTGACATATTACCTAACTTCTGGACATCCTATGGATGCAGCAGTCTGTGCCATGCTGGCATCCTGCCAACAAGTATCTTTTAATTTTTTTGTAGTTCAGATTCACATTTTTGTTTTTGTTTTTTCTCTTATGGACCCACTGGATTCTTGTGTTTTGTTGTTTGTCTTAGATCCAGGGCTTGAGTCCTGCAGGAACGCATTGGAACGGTGTTCCTGCACTTTTTCCACAGCAGGAACGTCATTCCCGTTAGTAGTACTGCAGGACCTGCACTTTGCAGATCGCCTGGAAGGTCTCTGGGCTTCGTGAATTCTCATCTATCAGTCGGTATGTAGAGCTGTATGTATCTCTTCTCTCTGCTACTTCCCCTTTACACCACAGGCAAATTCCTTAAAATATCCTGCTGGTGAAGCTTTCCCACGAGATTTGTATTCATTAATCCTCTTCACCAAGACAGGCTGGAGAGAAATGACAAGGATTTGGGGGTATCAGATGAAGGGGACCTGTAAAACCAGTCTTCAAAGAAAAAAAAAATCAAATGAATGAAGGAGGGTTATAAAAGGTGTGCATTAATATGTTTAGGTTCTGCTTTTTTCCAAGCCAGCCTCTTCACTGATGTGGGAAAATACATGCGCCGTGAGGTCAAGCTAGGTAACCTCAACAGGTAAAATATTTAGGTGAGCATTGCATTGGGTGACATGTATATGAACCGACCTGCAAAATTAGTTTTTTTTTTACTTTAAAAAAAAATAAAATGCTGGGGGCGGAGCCAGCAGCCGCACTGACAAGACGTGTCTCTCAGGAGCTCCGTTCAAGCCGGGAGAAAAACGAGCTGTTAAAGCGGTTTATGCCCAAATTCCCCTTTCACATCAGCCCTACCTTCCTCCTCAAACAATGGGGCGCAAAAGCAAAAAATACCGGACGGAAAAGCAACCAAATACCGCCGATATCGGCGAACTCTTGTGGAGGCTGCAAGCATCCCTGAGACCTGTCATGGTGCCGCTCTCCGACGCACCGTCCAGATCGTCCAGTGAAGACTCACTATCCAACCTGGACATGATGGCGGAGACGTGGAGAACAAGCAAGCCCAAGGCACTAAGCAACCCGCCTGTCACTGAGGACCGACTAAAAGCCCTCCTGGAAGATCTACGCTGACATATTGCGGCAGACATCAATTCCTTTAAAGAGGAAATACATGGGGTGTCGGTGAGATTACAGGACACAGAAATCAGCACAGCGGCACATGAAGCCTGCATCACCAGCCTAGAAGGTGAGCTGACTAAGATCAAGAACAAATTGGTCCAAACCCAGCACCAAATTGCAGCGATGGAAGATTGCAGGCGATGGAACAACGTCAAAGTAAGGGGCCTGGCCGACAGTGTTACAACTGCAGAAATCCCCCATCTCTTCAGAAGGCTAATATCCAGCCTATTCGCGCCAAAACAAGCTAAAGCCATGTTACTGGAGGGATGCTACAGATTACCGCAACCGCAGGCGAGCTCCCAGCAACACAGCAGGGATGTAATAGTGCGTTTTCAACACGGCCCAGACAAACAGGCCTTCCTATCAGCGGTCCGCAACACCACTCGTTATCAATTTGAGGGACACTCTTTATTGTTCTACTCGGACATATCCAGGGCCACAATGACATGGCGAAGATCCATGAGACCACTTACCACAGTGCTGATACATCATAAAAGACCCTACAGATGGGGAGCACCACAGAGCCTTATGATACCTCACGAGACTGGGACTCTTAGAGTTGCCGACATATCCGAATTGGGCTCCATTCTACAACAACTGGGGCTCCCCCCTGCGGAGACGGGGACGCATCCACCAGCACCTAAGCCAAAGCCACCAACATGGGACTTGGCCACTATCCGCCCTTTTATACCGGCTACCCAACGGAACGAAGCAGCCGCCATCGAGAAGACCTGACTGTCCTACACAGCCACGCACCGCATGCTGCAATGTTTTTTACCCAATTTAATGTTTTATATACTGCACTGTATCATTGTACTGCACTGTTTCCCTGTTGACTTCATACTTAAGCACGCACAAAGCGCAAGCAGATAGCTGTCCCTGGAGACACGTCTCACCAAACCCCTACCCGCTGGCTCAGGGGTACACGCACCCCTTTCTGTCTACCCCCCCACCCCTAACTTTGACCTCAGCTCTTAGTAATAAGTTTAAAGAGGTGCTCCTCCTCTTATGCCTTAACCGCACACGCTGCTGTCCCGCACTAAACGATCACAGGAGGCCCATAGCATTCACTGCCCCGAGATAACATAAAACCCTACCGATAATCCTCCGACGCACCGTCCAGATCGTCCAGTGAAGACTCACTATCCAACCTGGACATGATGGCGGAGACGCGGAGAACAAGCAAGCCCAAGGCACTAAGCAACCCGCCTGTCACTGAGGACCGACTAAAAGCCCTCCTGGAAGATCTACGCCGACATATTGCGGCAGACATCAATTCCTTTAAAGAGGAAATACATGGGGTGTCGGTGAGATTACAGGACACAGAAATCAGCACAGCGGCACATGAAGCCTGCATCACCAGCCTAGAAGGTGAGCTGACTAAGATCAAGAACAAATTGGTCCAAACCCAGCACCAAATTGCAGCGATGGAAGATTGCAGGCGATGGAACAACGTCAAAGTAAGGGGCCTGGCCGACAGTGTTACAACTGCAGAAATCCCCCATCTCTTCAGAAGGCTAATATCCAGCCTATTCGCGCCAAAACAAGCTAAAGCCATGTTACTGGAGGGATGCTACAGATTACCGCAACCGCAGGCGAGCTCCCAGCAACACAGCAGGGATGTAATAGTGCGTTTTCAACACGGCCCAGACAAACAGGCCTTCCTATCAGCGGTCCGCAACACCACTCGTTATCAATTTGAGGGACACTCTTTATTGTTCTACTCGGACATATCCAGGGCCACAATGACATGGCGAAGATCCATGAGACCACTTACCACAGTGCTGATACATCATAAAAGACCCTACAGATGGGGAGCACCACAGAGCCTTATGATACCTCACGAGACTGGGACTCTTAGAGTTGCCGACATATCCGAATTGGGCTCCATTCTACAACAACTGGGGCTCCCCCCTGCGGAGACGGGGACGCATCCACCAGCACCTAAGCCAAAGCCACCAACATGGGACTTGGCCACTATCCGCCCTTTTATACCGGCTACCCAACGGAACGAAGCAGCCGCCATCGAGAAGACCTGACTGTCCTACACAGCCACGCACCGCATGCTGCAATGTTTTTTACCCAATTTAATGTTTTATATACTGCACTGTATCATTGTACTGCACTGTTTCCCTGTTGACTTCATACTTAAGCACGCACAAAGCGCAAGCAGATAGCTGTCCCTGGAGACACGTCTCACCAAACCCCTACCCGCTGGCTCAGGGGTACACGCACCCCTTTCTGTCTACCCCCCCACCCCTAACTTTGACCTCAGCTCTTAGTAATAAGTTTAAAGAGGTGCTCCTCCTCTTATGCCTTAACCGCACACGCTGCTGTCCCGCACTAAACGATCACAGGAGGCCCATAGCATTCACTGCCCCGAGATAACATAAAACCCTACCGATAATCCTCCGAGACGGGCAGTCGTTATAGTTCTAGTTTAGCTAAGTTGAATGGTTACAGTTTCAAATAGCGTTTACAGGGAAACCCTATAGACCTACCGTGTCCAACGCGAATACATATGAGATAATAGGCAGGTTGGCTATATACTGCTACTATGCAGGCCCCTGAAACCGCTCTGTATATTACCCTAAAGACGCACAACCTTCGGTACACAAACTGGTCCGCGAGCCATTCTTAGCCTTGTTTGAGTTAACCTGTTTTACTGTACTACTAACTGATATATAACTTTACAACTTCTCAAAAGTTCACTAACATCAATACAAAAAGGTGCATGTAACGTATTTGCCATGTTAATGTCATATTATGTATGCTGGAACACTTGCATTCGCTGTCATGGCAATGCAGGCTGCCTGTACACAATAAGCACAACAAAAATAAAGAATTACAAAAAAAAAAAAATGCTGTATTCTGCCTTATCAAGAGATACAGACAGTTCGCCCAGTTCTTACGTCACTTGACTCTGAAGTTCAACCAATTACGTGTATAGTGCGTCTCTCTTACCACTTGGCGTCCTATTGGAATTAAGAGAACAGTTTAATGCATCATATACCCTTCTAATCTTAACATAATAACAAAATAGAATGTTGGAAGCGAAGGAAAGGGGTGTGCACAAGTCACAAGGACAATGCAGGCTTAGGCTTAATATCTAAACATAAACATGGTGTTTTATTCTTTATTTTTTTTTTAAAGGTCTTGGGATGTTTGAGTGTGAAAAAAGTCATGCACAGTTTATCATGTGAAATTTCAAGAAGAACATTTAAATTTGGGAGTGTGGAGGGAGGGGTGTGAGTACTTATTTCAATAAAAAAAATTCTTCTATGGTGTTATTGAGGGGAGTTGGGGTATTAAACAAAAGAGAGACTGCAATTTAAAAGCTTTAACTGTGATCCTATCGCATCTGTAACCTAAAAAAAAAAAAAAAAAAAAAAAAACACAACCTTGTATGCAATTACAAAGTGAAGCTATATTCCAAATTCTCCTTTTCCATCTGGTAGGGCTGAGCTTTTGTAAGCACCTAGTTTTAGGGTAGGATTTTATAGTTCAGACGCTACATGTTACTAACTATTGAGAATCTTCTTTGGAAAAGCTCAACTTTTATGACAGCACTAAAAACATTAACATACATAAAGCACTCCCTTAAAAGTCAACTTTATTAATGGTCTAACTGCTACTGCTGCTATTAGTATTATTATAATTGTAAGAATTATCAGTGAGACTTTTTAAGTAAGGATTTGGGCAATAAACCATATTCCCATTACGTGGGGTATGTATTTAATAATAGATCGGAGACTATACACAGCTAAATTGGGGAAACAACTCAAATACACACTCACTTTATTTTTTTAATACACAGAATGATATGTACACATTTATACTGTATTATTGTATGTGTTTGCATTCATATAAATACACTTTATATGTTTGCAAGCACACACACACTACTACATATCGAGATAAATATTTATATATATATGTGTGTGTGTGTGTGTGTGTTTATGTGTGTGTGTGTATGTATGTATGTATATAAAGATCTATATATATATATATATATATATATATATATATATATATATATATATATAGATAGATATTATATTTAACTAGAAAAGCTACAATTTCTGGGGAAATTGTGTGAAGTGTTCTTGCCTCCACCAGTAGTCTACAACTGGAGTGGGCGGAGTAACTGTTATTATTTTTTTATACAGCACATTTAATTGCAACGTTGTTGCCCAAAGTGCTTCACAGTTACATAAAAACATACAGTTATAAAAACATTAGCAGGTGCAAAAGGCCCTGTCTATGACATCACGTGCTGCTGCAGCCTGTCACAGTTCAGAGTATTTTGGCGGTTGCCATTTTCAAACGGTCGTATTTTAAAAACTATACATCCTACATCGAAGAGCTTTATATTGTGAGAATCACAAGACCCAGATCTACATTTTGATGTATAGTATGTCTCTGAAGTATTAAAAATGAAAGCACAGTCGCAGTTTAGAAATTGCCCTTCAAATGTGAGCTTTACAGAGTGGAGTTTCAATGAATGTCAATGGACAGCTTGAGTTGCAACAAATGGTCATATTGTGAAAACTATTCGGACTATGGCTTAGCTGTGGACATTTTTAGTGACAGCAGGGATAGCTGAACGTTTTGATATAAGATTTGTGTAGGTTGGCCTGAAAATGAGGGAGTGGTGGCAGTTTAGAAATCATGTCCTGATTTTTCAGCTTTTGCCAGCTCCCACTCTAGCTTTGCCATTCATTCCTATGGGACAAATTTTGCCACAAGAACGGCGATATTCCGTGAACCATTCGGCGAAACTTTCCACAAAGTAATAGCAATCCGATCGGGAACAATCTGCACGTTTTGGTAAATTTTTGTCTATGTAGTGTAAAAACTGTGGGAGGAGTTAAGGTGGCAAATTTAGCTATAATAATAATAATAATAACTAGAAAAGCTACAATTTCTGGGGAAATTGTGTGAAGTGTTCTTGCCTCCATCAGTAGTCTACAACTAGAGTGGGCGGAGTAACTGTTAGTATTTATTTATATAGCACATTTAATTGCAATGTTGTTGCCCAAAGTGCTTCACAGTTACATTAAAACATACAGTTATAAAAAAATTAGCAGGTGTAAAAGGCTTTGTCTATGACATCACTTGCTGCTGCAGCCTTGCACAGGTCAGAGTATTTTGGCGGTTGCCATCTTCAAACGGTCGTATTTTAAAAACTATAATTCCTACAGTGAAGAGCTTTATATTGTGAGAATCACAAGACCCAGACCTACATTTTGATGTATAGTATGTCTCTGAGATATTAACAATGAAGGCACAGTCGCAGTTTAGAAATTGCCCTTCAAATGTGAGCTTTGCAGAGTGGAGTTTCAATGAATGTCAATGGAAGGCGTGAGTTGCAAACAAATGGTCATATTGTGAAAACTATAAGGACTATGGCTTAGCCGTGGACATTTCTAGTGGCAGCAGGGATAGCTGAACGTTTTGATATAAGATTTGTGTAGGTGGGCCTGAAAATGAGGGAGTGGTGGCAGTTTAGAAATCATGTCCTGATTTTTCAGCTTTTGCCAGCTCCCACTCTAGCTTTGCCATTCATTCCTATGGGACAAATTTCGCCACAAGAACGACGATATTCCGTGAACCATTCGGCGAAACGTTCCACAAAGTAATAGCAATCCGATCGGGAACAATCTGCACGTTTTGGTATATTTTTGTCTATGTAGTGTAAAAACTGTGGGAGGAGTTAGGGTGGCAAATTTGGCTATAATAAGAATAATAAGAATAACTAGAAAAGCTACAATTTCTGGGGAAATTGTGAAGTGTTCTTGCCTCCACCAGTAGTATACAACTGGAGTGGGCGGAGTAACTGTTATTATTTATTTATATAGCACATTTAATTGCAACGTTGTTGCACAGTTACATTAAAACATACAGTTATAAAAACATTAGCAGGTGCAAATGGCCCTGTCTATGACATCACTTGCTGCTGCAGCCTTGCACAGGTCAGAGTATTTTTGCGGTTGCCATCTTCAAACGGTCGTATTTTAAAAACTATAAATCCTACAGTGAAGAGCTTTATATTGTGAGAATCACAAGACCCATACCTACATTTTGATGTATAGTATGTCTCTGAGATATTAACAAGGAAGGCACAGTCGCAGTTTAGAAATTGCCCTTCAAATGTGAGCTTTGCAGAGTGGCGTTTCAATGAATGTCAATGGACTGCGTGAGTTGCAAACAAATGGTCATATTGCGAAAACAATCAGGACTATGGCTTAGCCGTGGACATTTTTAGTGGCAGCAGGGATAGCTGAACGTTTTGATATAAGATTTGTGTAGGTGGGCTTGAAAATGAGGGAGTAGTGGCAGTTTAGAAATCATGTCCTGATTTTTCAGCTTTTGCCAGCTCCCACTCTAGCTTTGCCATTCATTCCTATGGGACAAATTTCGCCACAAGAATGACGATATTCCGAGAACCATTCAGCGAAACGTTCCACAAAGTAATAGCAACGCGATCGGGAACAATCTGCACGTTTTGGTAAATTTTTGTCTATGTAGTGTAAACACTGTGGGAGGAGTTAGGGTGGCAAATTTGGCTATAATAAGAATAATAATAATAACTAGAAAAGCTACAATTTCTGGGGAAATTGTGTGAAGTGTTCTTGCCTCCATCAGTAGTCTACAACTAGAGTGGGCGGAGTAACTGTTAGTATTTATTTATATAGCACATTTAATTGCAATGTTGTTGCCCAAAGTGCTTCACAGTTACATTAAAACATACAGTTATAAAAAATTTGCAGGTGTAAAAGGCTTTGTCTATGACATCACTTGCTGCTGCAGCCTTGCACAGGTCAGAGTATTTTGGCGGTTGCCATCTTCAAACAGTCGTATTTTAAAAACTATAATTCCTACAGTGAAGAGCTTTATATTGTGAGAATCACAAGACCCAGACCTACATTTTGGTGTATAGTATGTCTCTGAGATATTAACAATGAAGGCACAGTCGCAGTTTAGAAATTGCCCTTCAAATGTGAGCTTTGCAGAGTGGAGTTTCAATGAATGTCAATGGAAGGCGTGAGTTGCAAACAAATGGTCATATTGTGAAAACTATCAGGACTATGGCTTAGCCGTGGACATTTCTAGTGGCAGCAGGGATAGCTGAACGTTTTGATATAAGATTTGTGTAGGTGGGCCTGAAAATGAGGGAGTGGTGGCAGTTTAGAAATCATGTCCTGATTTTTCAGCTTTTGCCAGCTCCCACTCTAGCTTTGCCATTCATTCCTATGGGCCAAATTTCGCCACAAGAACGACGATATTCCGTGAACCATTCGGCGAAACGTTCCACAAAGTAATAGCAATCCGATCGGGAACAATCTGCACGTTTTGGTATATTTTTGTCTATGTAGTGTAAAAACTGTGGGAGGAGTTAGGGTGGCAAATTTGGCTATAATAAGAATAATAAGAATAACTAGAAAAGCTACAATTTCTGGGGAAATTGTGTGAAGTGTTCTTGCCTCCATCAGTAGTCTACAACTAGAGTGGGCGGAGTAACTGTTAGTATTTATTTATATAGCACATTTAATTGCAATGTTGTTGCCCAAAGTGCTTCACAGTTACATTAAAACATACAGTTATAAAAAAATTAGCAGGTGTAAAAGGCTTTGTCTATGACATCACTTGCTGCTGCAGCCTTGCACAGGTCAGAGTATTTTGGCGGTTGCCATCTTCAAACGGTCGTATTTTAAAAACTATAATTCCTACAGTGAAGAGCTTTATATTGTGAGAATCACAAGACCCAGACCTACATTTTGATGTATAGTATGTCTCTGAGATATTAACAATGAAGGCACAGTCGCAGTTTAGAAATTGCCCTTCAAATGTGAGCTTTGCAGAGTGGAGTTTCAATGAATGTCAATGGAAGGCGTGAGTTGCAAACAAATGGTCATATTGTGAAAACTATAAGGACTATGGCTTAGCCGTGGACATTTCTAGTGGCAGCAGGGATAGCTGAACGTTTTGATATAAGATTTGTGTAGGTGGGCCTGAAAATGAGGGAGTGGTGGCAGTTTAGAAATCATGTCCTGATTTTTCAGCTTTTGCCAGCTCCCACTCTAGCTTTGCCATTCATTTCTATGGGACAAATTTCGCCACAAGAACGACGATATTCCGTGAACCATTCGGCGAAACGTTCCACAAAGTAATAGCAATCCGATCGGGAACAATCTGCACGTTTTGGTATATTTTTGTCTATGTAGTGTAAAAACTGTGGGAGGAGTTAGGGTGGCAAATTTGGCTATAATAAGAATAATAAGAATAATAATAATAATATATATGTGAGATAACATTAAGTGGTCTTGCTATGCAAGAACACTTAATAATAATAATATATATGTGAGATAACATTAAGTGGTCTTGCTATGCAAGAACACTTAATAATAATAATATATATGTGAGATAACATTAAGTGGTCTTGCTATGCAAGAACACTTAACTAGAAAAGCTACAATTTCTGGGGAAATTGTGTGAAGTGTTCTTGCCTCCACCAGTAGTCTACAACTGGAGTGGGCGGAGTAACTGTTATCATTTATATAGCACATTTAATTGCAACGTTGTTGCCCAAAGTGCTTCACAGTTACATTAAAACATACAGTTATACAAACCATTAGCAGGTGCAAAAGGCCCTGTCTATGACATCACTTGCTGCTGCAGCCTTGCACAGGTCAGAGTATTTTTGCGGTTGCCATCTTCAAACGGTCGTATTTTAAAAACTTTAAATCCTACAGTGAAGAGCTTTATATTGTGAGAATCACAAGACCCAGACCTACATTGTGATGTATAGTATGTCTCTGAGATATTAACAATGAAGGCACAGTCGCAGTTTAGAAATTGCCCTTCAAATGTGAGCTTTGCAGAGTGGAGTTTCAATGAATGTCAATGGACTGCGTGAGTTGCAAACAAATGGTCATATTGTGAAAACTATAAGGACTATGGCTTAGCTGTGGACATTCTTAGTGGCAGCAGGGATAGCTGAACGTTTTGATATAAGATTTGTGTAGGCGGGCTTGAAAATGAGGGAGTGGTGGCAGTTTAGAAATCATGTCCTGATTTTGCAGCTTTTGCCAGCTTCCACTCTAGCTTTGCCATTCATTCCTATGGGACAAATTTCGCCACAAGAATGACGATATTCCGAGAACCATTCGGCGAAACATTCCACAAAGTAATAGCAATCCGATCGGGAACAATCTGCACGTTTTGGTATATTTTTGTCTATGTAGTGTAAAAACTGTGGGAGGAGTTAGGGTGGCAAATTTGGCTATAATAAGAATAATAATAATAATATATATGTGAGATAACATTAAGTGGTCTTGCTATGCAAGAACACTTAACTAGAAAAGGTAAAATTTCTGGGGAAATTGTGTGAAGTGTTCTTGCCTCCACCATTAGTCTACAACTGGAGTGGGCGGAGTAACTGTTATCATTTATATAGCACATTTAATTGCAATGTTGTTGCACAGTTACATTAAACCATACAGTTATAAAAAGATTAGCAGGTGTAAAAGGCTTTGTCTATGACATCACTTGCTGCTGCAGCCTTGCACAGGTCAGAGTATTTTTGCGGTTGCCATCTTCAAACGGTCGTATTTTAAAAACTATAAATCCTACAGTGAAGAGCGTTATATTGTGAGAATCACAAGACCCAGACCTACATTTTGATGTATAGTATGTCTCTGAGATATTAACAATGAAGGCACAGTCGCAGTTTAGAAATTGCCCTTCAAATGTGAGCTTTGCAGAGTGGAGTTTCAATGAATGTCAATGGACTGCGTGAGTTGCAAACAAATGGTCATATTGTGAAAACAATCAGGACTATGGCTTAGCCGTGGACATTTTTAGTGGCAGCAGGGATAGCTGAGCGTTTTGATATAAGATTTGTGTAGGTGGGCCTGAAAAGGAGGGAGTGGTGGCAGTTTAGAAATCATGTCCTGATTTTTCAGATTTTGCCAGCTCCCACTCTAGCTTTGCCATTCATTCCTATGGGACAAATTTCGCCACAAGAACGACGATATTCTGTGAACCATTCGGCGAAACGTTCCACAAAGTAATAGCAATCCGATCGGGAACAATCTGCACGTTTTGGTAAATTTTCGTCTATGTAGTGTAAAAACTGTGGGAGGAGTTAGGGTGGCAAATTTGGCTATAATAAGAATAATAATAATAACTAGAAAAGCTACAATTTCTGGGGAAATTGTGTGAAGTGTTCTTGCCTCCACCAGTAGTCTACAACTGGAGTGGGCGGAGTAACTGTTATTATTTATTTATATAGCACATTTAATTGCAACGTTGTTGCCCAAAGTGCTTCACAGTTACATTAAAACATACAGTTATACAAACCATTAGCAGGTGCAAAAGGCCCTGTCTATGACATCACTTGCTGCTGCAGCCTTGCACAGGTCAGAGTATTTTTGCGGTTGCCATCTTCAAACGGTCGTATTTTAAAAACTATAAATCCTACAGTGAAGAGCTTTATATTGTGAGAATCACAAGACCCAGACCTACATTTTGATGTATAGTATGTCTCTGAGATATTAACAATGAAGGCACAGTCGCAGTTTAGAAATTGCCCTTCAAATGTGAGCTTTGCAGAGTGGAGTTTCAATGAATGTCAATGGAAGGCGCGAGTTGCAAACAAATGGTCATATTGTGAAAACTATAAGGACTATGGCTTAGCTGTGGACATTTTTAGTGGCAGCAGGGATAGCTGAACATTTTGATATAAGATTTGTGTAGGTGGGCCTGAAAATGAGGGAGTGGTGGCAGTTTAGAAATCATGTCCTGATTTTTCAGCTTTTGCCAGCTCCCACTCTAGCTTTGCCATTCATTCCTATGGGACAAATTTCGCCACAAGAACGACGATATTCCGGGAACCATTCGCCGAAACGTTCCACAAAGTAATAGCAATCCGACCGGGAACAATCTGGACGTTTTGGTATATTTTTGTCTATGTAGTGTAAAAACTGTGGGAGGAGTTAGGGTGGCAAATTTGGCTATAATAAGAATAATAATAATAATAATAATAATAATATATATGTGAGATAACATTAAGTGGTCTTGCTATGCAAGAACACTTAACTAGAAAAGTTACAATTTCTGGGGAAATTGTGAAGTGTTCTTGCCTCCACCAGTATTCTACAACTGGAGTGGGCGGAGTAACTGTTATTATTTATTTATATAGCACATTTAATTGCAATGTTGTTGCCCAAAGTGCTTCACAGTTACATTAAAACATACAGTTATAAAAACATTAGCAGGTGTAAAAGGCTTTGTCTATGACATCACTTGCTGCTGCAGCCTGGCACAGGTCAGAGTATTTTTGCGGTTGCCATCTTCAAACGGTCATATTTTTAAAACTATACAACCTACAGCGAAGAGCTTTATATTGTGAGAATCACAAGACCCATACCTACATTTTGATGTATAGTATGTCTCTGAGATATTAATAATGAAGGCACAGTCGCAGTTTAGAATTTGCCCTTCAAATGTGAGCTTTGCAGAGTGGAGTTTCAATGAATGTCAATGGACGGCATGAGTTGCAACAAATGGTCATATTGTGAAAACTATTCGGACTATGGCTTAGCCGTGGACATTTTTAGTGACACCGCGGATAGCTGAACGTTTTGATATAAGATTTGTGTAGGTGGGCCTACACAAAAAAATGAGGCAGTGGTGGCAGTTTAGAAATCATGTCCTGATTTTTCAGCTTTTGCCAGTTCCCACTCTAGCTTTGCCATTCATTCCTATGGGAGAAATTTCGCCACAAGAACGACGATATTCCGAGAACCATTCGCCGAAACGTTCCACAAAGTAATAGCAATCCGATCGGGAACAATCTGCACGTTTTGGTATATTTTTGTCTATGTAGTGTAAAAACGGTGGGAGGAGTTAGGGTGGCAAATTTGGCTATAATAATAATAATATATATGTGAGATAACAGTAAGTGGTCTTGCTTTGCAAGAACACTTAATAATATATATGTGAGATAATATTAAGTGGTCTTGCTATGCAAGAACACTTAATAACTAGAAAAGCTACAATTTCTGGGGAAATTGTGTGAAGTGTTCTTGCCTCCACCAGTAGTCTACAACTGGAGTGGGCGGAGTAACTGTTATTATTTATTTATATAGCACATTTAATTGCAACGTTGTTGCCCAAAGTGCTTCACAGTTACATTAAAACATACAGTTATAAATACATTAGCAGGTGCAAATGGCCCTGTCTATGACATCACTTGCTGCTGCAGCCTGTCACAGTTCAGAGTATTTTGGCGGTTGCCATTTTCAAACGGTCATATTTTAAAAACTATAAATCCTACAGCGAAGAGCTTTATATTGTGAGAATCACAAGACCCAGACCTACATTTTGATGTATAGTATGTCTCTGCACTATTAACAATGAAGGCACAGTCACAGTTTAGAAATTGCCCTTCAAATGTGAGCTTTGCAGAGTGGAGTTTCAATGAATGTCAATGGACTGCGTGAGTTGCAAACAAATGGTCATATTGTGAAAACAATCAGGAAGGACTATGGCTTAGCCGTGGACATTTTTAGTGGCAGCAGGGATAGCTGAGCGTTTTGATATAAGATTTGTGTAGGTGGGCCTGAAAATGAGGGAGTGGTGGCAGTTTAGAAATCATGTCCTGATTTTTCAGATTTTGCCAGCTCCCACTCTAGCTTTGCCATTCATTCCTATGGGACAAATTTCGCCACAAGAACGACGATATTCTGTGAACCATTCGGCGAAACGTTCCACAAAGTAATAGCAATCCGATCGGGAACAATCTGCACGTTTTGGTAAATTTTCGTCTATGTAGTGTAAAAACTGTGGGAGGAGTTAGGGTGGCAAATTTGGCTATAATAAGAATAATAATAACTAGAAAAGCTACAATTTCTGGGGAAATTGTGTGAAGTGTTCTTGCCTCCATCAGTAGTCTACAACTAGAGTGGGCGGAGTAACTGTTAGTATTTATTTATATAGCACATTTAATTGCAATGTTGTTGCCCAAAGTGCTTCACAGTTACATTAAAACATACAGTTATAAAAAATTAGCAGGTGTAAAAGGCTCTGTCTATGACATCACTTGCTGCTGCAGCCTTGCACAGGTCAGAGTATTTTGGCGGTTGCCATCTTCAAACGGTCGTATTTTAAAAACTATAATTCCTACAGTGAAGAGCTTTATATTGTGAGAATCACAAGACCCAGACCTACATTTTGATGTATAGTATGTCTCTGAGATATTAACAATGAAGGCACAGTCGCAGTTTAGAAATTGCCCTTCAAATGTGAGCTTTGCAGAGTGGAGTTTCAATGAATGTCAATGGAAGGCGTGAGTTGCAAACAAATGGTTATATTGTGAAAACTATCAGGATTATGGCTTAGCCGTGGACATTTTTAGTGACACCGCGGATAGCTGAACGTTTTGATATAAGATTTGTGTAGGTGGGCCTACACAAAAAAATGAGGCAGTGGTGGCAGTTTAGAAATCATGTCCTGATTTTTCAGCTTTTGCCAGTTCCCACTCTAGCTTTGCCATTCATTCCTATGGGAGAAATTTCGCCACAAGAACGACGATATTCCGAGAACCATTCGCCGAAACGTTCCACAAAGTAATAGCAATCCGATCGGGAACAATCTGCACGTTTTGGTATATTTTTGTCTATGTAGTGTAAAAACGGTGGGAGGAGTTAGGGTGGCAAATTTGGCTATAATAATAATAATATATATGTGAGATAACAGTAAGTGGTCTTGCTTTGCAAGAACACTTAATAATATATATGTGAGATAATATTAAGTGGTCTTGCTATGCAAGAACACTTAATAACTAGAAAAGCTACAATTTCTGGGGAAATTGTGTGAAGTGTTCTTGCCTCCACCAGTAGTCTACAACTGGAGTGGGCGGAGTAACTGTTATTATTTATTTATATAGCACATTTAATTGCAACGTTGTTGCCCAAAGTGCTTCACAGTTACATTAAAACATACAGTTATAAATACATTAGCAGGTGCAAATGGCCCTGTCTATGACATCACTTGCTGCTGCAGCCTGTCACAGTTCAGAGTATTTTGGCGGTTGCCATTTTCAAACGGTCATATTTTAAAAACTATAAATCCTACAGCGAAGAGCTTTATATTGTGAGAATCACAAGACCCAGACCTACATTTTGATGTATAGTATGTCTCTGCACTATTAACAATGAAGGCACAGTCACAGTTTAGAAATTGCCCTTCAAATGTGAGCTTTGCAGAGTGGAGTTTCAATGAATGTCAATGGACTGCGTGAGTTGCAAACAAATGGTCATATTGTGAAAACAATCAGGAAGGACTATGGCTTAGCCGTGGACATTTTTAGTGGCAGCAGGGATAGCTGAGCGTTTTGATATAAGATTTGTGTAGGTGGGCCTGAAAATGAGGGAGTGGTGGCAGTTTAGAAATCATGTCCTGATTTTTCAGATTTTGCCAGCTCCCACTCTAGCTTTGCCATTCATTCCTATGGGACAAATTTCGCCACAAGAACGACGATATTCTGTGAACCATTCGGCGAAACGTTCCACAAAGTAATAGCAATCCGATCGGGAACAATCTGCACGTTTTGGTAAATTTTCGTCTATGTAGTGTAAAAACTGTGGGAGGAGTTAGGGTGGCAAATTTGGCTATAATAAGAATAATAATAACTAGAAAAGCTACAATTTCTGGGGAAATTGTGTGAAGTGTTCTTGCCTCCATCAGTAGTCTACAACTAGAGTGGGCGGAGTAACTGTTAGTATTTATTTATATAGCACATTTAATTGCAATGTTGTTGCCCAAAGTGCTTCACAGTTACATTAAAACATACAGTTATAAAAAATTAGCAGGTGTAAAAGGCTTTGTCTATGACATCACTTGCTGCTGCAGCCTTGCACAGGTCAGAGTATTTTGGCGGTTGCCATCTTCAAACGGTCGTATTTTAAAAACTATAATTCCTACAGTGAAGAGCTTTATATTGTGAGAATCACAAGACCCAGACCTACATTTTGATGTATAGTATGTCTCTGAGATATTAACAATGAAGGCACAGTCGCAGTTTAGAAATTGCCCTTCAAATGTGAGCTTTGCAGAGTGGAGTTTCAATGAATGTCAATGGAAGGCGTGAGTTGCAAACAAATGGTTATATTGTGAAAACTATCAGGATTATGGCTTAGCTGTGGACATTTCTAGTGGCAGCAGGGATAGCTGAACGTTTTGATATAAGATTTGTGTAGGTGGGCCTGAAAATGAGGGAGTGGTGGCAGTTTAGAAATCATGTCCTGATTTTTCAGCTTTTGCCAGCTCCTACTCTAGCTTTGCCATTCATTCCTATGGGACAAATTTCGCCACAAGAACGACGATATTCCGTGAACCATTCGGCGAAACGTTCCACAAAGTAATAGCAATCCGATCGGGAACAATCTGCATGTTTTGGTATATTTTTGTCTATGTAGTGTAAAAACTGTGGGAGGAGTTAGGGTGGCAAATTTGGCTATAATAAGAATAATAAGAATAATAATAATAATATATATGTGAGATAACATTAAGTGGTCTTGCTTTGCAAGAACACTTAATAACTAGAAAAGCTACAATTTCTGGGGAAATTGTGTGAAGTGTTCTTGCCTCCACCAGTAGTCTACAACTGGAGTGGGCGGAGTAACTGTTATTATTTATTTATATAGCACATTTAATTGCAACGTTGTTGCCCAAAGTGCTTCACAGTTACATTAAAACATACAGTTATACAAACGATTAGCAGGTGCAAAAGGCCCTGTCTATGACATCACTTGCTGCTGCAGCCTTGCACAGGTCAGAGTATTTTTGCGGTTGCCATCTTCAAACGGTCGTATTTTAAAAACTATAAATCCTACAGTGAAGAGCTTTATATTGTGAGAATCACAAGACCCAGACCTACATTTTGATGTATAGTATGTCTCTGAGATATTAACAATGAAGGCACAGTCGCAGTTTAGAAATTGCCCTTCAAATGTGAGCTTTGCAGAGTGGAGTTTCAATGAATTTCAATGGAAGGCGCGAGTTGCAAACAAATGGTTATATTGTGAAAACTATCAGGATTATGGCTTAGCTGTGGACATTTCTAGTGGCAGCAGGGATAGCTGAACGTTTTGATATAAGATTTGTGTAGGTGGGCCTGAAAATGAGGGAGTGGTGGCAGTTTAGAAATCATGTCCTGATTTTTCAGCTTTTGCCAGCTCCTACTCTAGCTTTGCCATTCATTCCTATGGGACAAATTTCGCCACAAGAACGACGATATTCCGTGAACCATTCGGCGAAACGTTCCACAAAGTAATAGCAATCCGATCGGGAACAATCTGCATGTTTTGGTATATTTTTGTCTATGTAGTGTAAAAACTGTGGGAGGAGTTAGGGTGGCAAATTTGGCTATAATAAGAATAATAAGAATAATAATAATAATATATATGTGAGATAACATTAAGTGGTCTTGCTTTGCAAGAACACTTAATAACTAGAAAAGCTACAATTTCTGGGGAAATTGTGTGAAGTGTTCTTGCCTCCACCAGTAGTCTACAACTGGAGTGGGCGGAGTAACTGTTATTATTTATTTATATAGCACATTTAATTGCAACGTTGTTGCCCAAAGTGCTTCACAGTTACATTAAAACATACAGTAATACAAACCATTAGCAGGTGCAAAAGGCCCTGTCTATGACATCACTTGCTGCTGCAGCCTTGCACAGGTCAGAGTATTTTTGCGGTTGCCATCTTCAAACGGTCGTATTTTAAAAACTATAAATCCTACAGTGAAGAGCTTTATATTGTGAGAATCACAAGACCCAGACCTACATTTTGATGTATAGTATGTCTCTGAGATATTAACAATGAAGGCACAGTCGCAGTTTAGAAATTGCCCTTCAAATGTGAGCTTTGCAGAGTGGAGTTTCAATGAATTTCAATGGAAGGCGCGAGTTGCAAACAAATGGTCATATTGTGAAAACTATAAGGACTATGGCTTAGCTGTGGACATTTCTAGTGGCAGCAGGGATAGCTGAACGTTTTGATATAAGATTTGTGTAGGTGGGCCTGAAAATGAGGGAGTGGTGGCAGTTTAGAAATCATGTCCTGATTTTTCAGCTTTTGCCAGCTCCCACTCTAGCTTTGCCATTCATTCCTATGGGACAAATTTCGCCACAAGAACGACGATATTCCGTGAACCATTCGGCGAAACGTTCCACAAAGTAATAGCAATCCGATCGGGAACAATCTGCATGTTTTGGTATATTTTTGTCTATGTAGTGTAAAAACTGTGGGAGGAGTTAGGGTGGCAAATTTGGCTATAATAAGAATAATAAGAATAATAATAATAATATATATGTGAGATAACATTAAGTGGTCTTGCTTTGCAAGAACACTTAATAACTAGAAAAGCTACAATTTCTGGGGAAATTGTGTGAAGTGTTCTTGCCTCCACCAGTAGTCTAGAACTGGAGTGGGCGGAGTAACTGTTATTATTTATTTATATAGCACATTTAATTGCAACGTTGTTGCCCAAAGTGCTTCACAGTTACATTAAAACATACAGTTATACAAACCATTAGCAGGTGCAAAAGGCCCTGTCTATGACATCACTTGCTGCTGCAGCCTTGCACAGGTCAGAGTATTTTTGCGGTTGCCATCTTCAAACGGTCGTATTTTAAAAACTATAAATCCTACAGTGAAGAGCTTTATATTGTGAGAATCACAAGACCCAGACCTACATTTTGATGTATAGTATGTCTCTGAGATATTAACAATGAAGGCACAGTCGCAGTTTAGAAATTGCCCTTCAAATGTGAGCTTTGCAGAGTGGAGTTTCAATGAATTTCAATGGAAGGCGCGAGTTGCAAACAAATGGTCATATTGTGAAAACTATAAGGACTATGGCTTAGCTGTGGACATTTTTAGTGGCAGCAGGGATAGCTGAACATTTTGATATAAGATTTGTGTAGGTGGGCCTGAAAATGAGGGAGTGGTGGCAGTTTAGAAATCATGTCCTGATTTTTCAGCTTTTGCCAGCTCCCACTCTAGCTTTGCCATTCATTCCTATGGGTCAAATTTCGCCACAAGAACGACGATATTCCGAGAACCATTCGCCGAAACGTTCCACAAAGTAATAGCAATCCGACCGGGAACAATCTGGACGTTTTGGTATATTTTTGTCTATGTAGTGTAAAAACTGTGGGAGGAGTTAGGGTGGCAAATTTGGCTATAATAAGAATAATAATAATAATAATATATATGTGAGATAACATTAAGTGGTCTTGCTATGCAAGAACACTTAATAATAATAATAATAATAATATATATGTGAGATAACATTAAGTGGTCTTGCTATGCAAGAACACTTAACTAGAAAAGTTACAATTTCTGGGGAAATTGTGAAGTGTTCTTGCCTCCACCAGTATTCTACAACTGGAGTGGGCGGAGTAACTGTTATTATTTATTTATATAGCACATTTAATTGCAATGTTGTTGCCCAAAGTGCTTCACAGTTACATTAAAACATACAGTTATAAAAACATTAGCAGGTGTAAAAGGCTTTGTCTATGACATCACTTGCTGCTGCAGCCTGGCACAGGTCAGAGTATTTTTGCGGTTGCCATCTTCAAACGGTCATATTTTTAAAACTATACAACCTACAGCGAAGAGCTTTATATTGTGAGAATCACAAGACCCATACCTACATTTTGATGTATAGTATGTCTCTGAGATATTAATAATGAAGGCACAGTCGCAGTTTAGAATTTGCCCTTCAAATGTGAGCTTTGCAGAGTGGAGTTTCAATGAATGTCAATGGACGGCATGAGTTGCAACAAATGGTCATATTGTGAAAACTATTCGGACTATGGCTTAGCCGTGGACATTTTTAGTGACACCGCGGATAGCTGAACGTTTTGATATAAGATTTGTGTAGGTGGGCCTACACAAAAAAATGAGGCAGTGGTGGCAGTTTAGAAATCATGTCCTGATTTTTCAGCTTTTGCCAGTTCCCACTCTAGCTTTGCCATTCATTCCTATGGGAGAAATTTCGCCACAAGAACGACGATATTCCGAGAACCATTCGCCGAAACGTTCCACAAAGTAATAGCAATCCGATCGGGAACAATCTGCACGTTTTGGTATATTTTTGTCTATGTAGTGTAAAAACGGTGGGAGGAGTTAGGGTGGCAAATTTGGCTATAATAATAATAATATATATGTGAGATAACAGTAAGTGGTCTTGCTTTGCAAGAACACTTAATAATATATATGTGAGATAATATTAAGTGGTCTTGCTATGCAAGAACACTTAATAACTAGAAAAGCTACAATTTCTGGGGAAATTGTGTGAAGTGTTCTTGCCTCCACCAGTAGTCTACAACTGGAGTGGGCGGAGTAACTGTTATTATTTATTTATATAGCACATTTAATTGCAACGTTGTTGCCCAAAGTGCTTCACAGTTACATTAAAACATACAGTTATAAATACATTAGCAGGTGCAAATGGCCCTGTCTATGACATCACTTGCTGCTGCAGCCTGTCACAGTTCAGAGTATTTTGGCGGTTGCCATTTTCAAACGGTCGTATTTTAAAAACTATAAATCCTACAGCGAAGAGCTTTATATTGTGAGAATCACAAGACCCAGACCTACATTTTGATGTATAGTATGTCTCTGCACTATTAACAATGAAGGCACAGTCACAGTTTAGAAATTGCCCTTCAAATGTGAGCTTTGCAGAGTGGAGTTTCAATGAATGTCAATGGACTGCGTGAGTTGCAAACAAATGGTCATATTGTGAAAACAATCAGGACTATGGCTTAGCCGTGGACATTTTTAGTGGCAGCAGGGATAGCTGAGCGTTTTGATATAAGATTTGTGTAGGTTGGCCTGAAAATGAGGGAGTGGTGGCAGTTTAGAAATCATGTCCTGATTTTTCAGCTTTTGCCAGCTCCCACTCTAGCTTTGCCATTCATTCCTATGGGACAAATTTTGCCACAAGAACGGCGATATTCCGTGAACCATTCGGCGAAACTTTCCACAAAGTAATAGCAATCCGATCGGGAACAATCTGCACGTTTTGGTAAATTTTTGTCTATGTAGTGTAAAAACTGTGGGAGGAGTTAGGGTGGCAAATTTGGCTATAATAATAATAATAATAACTAGAAAAGCTACAATTTCTGGGGAAATTGTGTGAAGTGTTCTTGCCTCCACCAGTAGTCTACAACTGGAGTGGGCGGAGTAACTGTTATTATTTATTTATATAGCACATTTAATTGCAACGTTGTTGCCCAAAGTGCTTCACAGTTACATTAAAACATACAGTTATACAAACCATTAGCAGGTGCAAAAGGCCCTGTCTATGACATCACTTGCTGCTGCAGCCTTGCACAGGTCAGAGTATTTTTGCGGTTGCCATCTTCAAACGGTCGTATTTTAAAAACTATAAATCCTACAGTGAAGAGCTTTATATTGTGAGAATCACAAGACCCAGACCTACATTTTGATGTATAGTATGTCTCTGAGATATTAACAATGAAGGCACAGTCGCAGTTTAGAAATTGCCCTTCAAATGTGAGCTTTGCAGAGTGGAGTTTCAATGAATTTCAATGGAAGGCGCGAGTTGCAAACAAATGGTCATATTGTGAAAACTATAAGGACTATGGCTTAGCTGTGGACATTTTTAGTGGCAGCAGGGATAGCTGAACATTTTGATATAAGATTTGTGTAGGTGGGCCTGAAAATGAGGGAGTGGTGGCAGTTTAGAAATCATGTCCTGATTTTTCAGCTTTTGCCAGCTCCCACTCTAGCTTTGCCATTCATTCCTATGGGTCAAATTTCGCCACAAGAACGACGATATTCCGAGAACCATTCGCCGAAACGTTCCACAAAGTAATAGCAATCCGACCGGGAACAATCTGGACGTTTTGGTATATTTTTGTCTATGTAGTGTAAAAACTGTGGGAGGAGTTAGGGTGGCAAATTTGGCTATAATAAGAATAATAAGAATAATAATAATATATATGTGAGATAACATTAAGTGGTCTTGCTATGCAAGAACACTTAATAATAATAATAATAATAATAATATATATGTGAGATAACATTAAGTGGTCTTGCTATGCAAGAACACTTAACTAGAAAAGTTACAATTTCTGGGGAAATTGTGAAGTGTTCTTGCCTCCACCAGTATTCTACAACTGGAGTGGGCGGAGTAACTGTTATTATTTATTTATATAGCACATTTAATTGCAATGTTGTTGCCCAAAGTGCTTCACAGTTACATTAAAACATACAGTTATAAAAACATTAGCAGGTGTAAAAGGCTTTGTCTATGACATCACTTGCTGCTGCAGCCTGGCACAGGTCAGAGTATTTTTGCGGTTGCCATCTTCAAACGGTCATATTTTTAAAACTATACAACCTACAGCGAAGAGCTTTATATTGTGAGAATCACAAGACCCATACCTACATTTTGATGTATAGTATGTCTCTGAGATATTAATAATGAAGGCACAGTCGCAGTTTAGAATTTGCCCTTCAAATGTGAGCTTTGCAGAGTGGAGTTTCAATGAATGTCAATGGACGGCATGAGTTGCAACAAATGGTCATATTGTGAAAACTATTCGGACTATGGCTTAGCCGTGGACATTTTTAGTGACACCGCGGATAGCTGAACGTTTTGATATAAGATTTGTGTAGGTGGGCCTACACAAAAAAATGAGGCAGTGGTGGCAGTTTAGAAATCATGTCCTGATTTTTCAGCTTTTGCCAGTTCCCACTCTAGCTTTGCCATTCATTCCTATGGGAGAAATTTCGCCACAAGAACGACGACATTCCGAGAACCATTCGCCGAAACGTTCCACAAAGTAATAGCAATCCGATCGGGAACAATCTGCACGTTTTGGTATATTTTTGTCTATGTAGTGTAAAAACGGTGGGAGGAGTTAGGGTGGCAAATTTGGCTATAATAATAATAATATATATGTGAGATAACAGTAAGTGGTCTTGCTTTGCAAGAACACTTAATAATATATATGTGAGATAATATTAAGTGGTCTTGCTATGCAAGAACACTTAATAACTAGAAAAGCTACAATTTCTGGGGAAATTGTGTGAAGTGTTCTTGCCTCCACCAGTAGTCTACAACTGGAGTGGGCGGAGTAACTGTTATTATTTATTTATATAGCACATTTAATTGCAACGTTGTTGCCCAAAGTGCTTCACAGTTACATTAAAACATACAGTTATAAATACATTAGCAGGTGCAAATGGCCCTGTCTATGACATCACTTGCTGCTGCAGCCTGTCACAGTTCAGAGTATTTTGGCGGTTGCCATTTTCAAACGGTCGTATTTTAAAAACTATAAATCCTACAGCGAAGAGCTTTATATTGTGAGAATCACAAGACCCAGACCTACATTTTGATGTATAGTATGTCTCTGAGATATTAACAATGAAGGCACAGTCGCAGTTTAGAAATTGCCCTTCAAATGTGAGCTTTGCAGAGTGGAGTTTCAATGAATGTCAATGGACTGCGTGAGTTGCAAACAAATGGTCATATTGTGAAAACAATCAGGACTATGGCTTAGCCGTGGACATTTTTAGTGGCAGCAGGGATAGCTGAGCGTTTTGATATAAGATTTGTGTAGGTTGGCCTGAAAATGAGGGAGTGGTGGCAGTTTAGAAATCATGTCCTGATTTTTCAGCTTTTGCCAGCTCCCACTCTAGCTTTGCCATTCATTCCTATGGGACAAATTTTGCCACAAGAACGGCGATATTCCGTGAACCATTCGGCGAAACTTTCCACAAAGTAATAGCAATCCGATCGGGAACAATCTGCACGTTTTGGTAAATTTTTGTCTATGTAGTGTAAAAACTGTGGGAGGAGTTAGGGTGGCAAATTTGGCTATAATAATAATAATAATAACTAGAAAAGCTACAATTTCTGGGGAAATTGTGTGAAGTGTTCTTGCCTCCATCAGTAGTCTACAACTAAGTGGGCGGAGTAACTGTTAGTATTTATTTATATAGCACATTTAATTGCAATGTTGTTGCCCAAAGTGCTTCACAGTTACATTAAAACATACAGTTATAAAAAATTAGCAGGTGTAAAAGGCTTTGTCTATGACATCACTTGCTGCTGCAGCCTTGCACAGGTCAGAGTATTTTGGCGGTTGCCATCTTCAAACGGTCGTATTTTAAAAACTATAAATCCTACAGTGAAGAGCTTTATATTGTGAGAATCACAAGACCCAGACCTACATTTTGATGTATAGTATGTCTCTGAGATATTAACAAGGAAGGCACAGTCGCAGTTTAGAAATTGCCCTTCAAATGTGAGCTTTGCAGAGTGGCGTTTCAATGAATGTCAATGGACTGCGTGAGTTGCAAACAAATGGCCATATTGCGAAAACAATCAGGACTATGGCTTAGCCGTGGACATTTTTATTGGCAGCAGGGATAGCTGAACGTTTTGATATAAGATTTGTGTAGGTGGGCTTGAAAATGAGGGAGTAGTGGCAGTTTAGAAATCATGTCCTGATTTTTCAGCTTTTGCCAGCTCCCACTCTAGCTTTGCCATTCATTCCTATGGGACAAATTTCGCCACAAGAATGACGATATTCCGAGAACCATTCAGAGAAACGTTCCACAAAGTAATAGCAACGCGATCGGGAACAATCTGCACGTTTTGGTAATTTTTTGTCTATGTAGTGTAAAAACTGTGGGAGGAGTTAGGGTGGCAAATTTGGCTATAATAATAATAATAATAACTAGAAAAGCTACAATTTCTGGGGAAATTGTGTGAAGTGTTCTTGCCTCCATCAGTAGTCTACAACTAGAGTGGACGGAGTAACTGTTAGTATTTATTTATATAGCACATTTAATTGCAACGTTGTTGCCCAAAGTGCTTCACAGTTACATTAAAACATACAGTTATAAAAAATTAGCAGGTGTAAAAGGCTTTGTCTATGACATCACTTGCTGCTGCAGCCTTGCACAGGTCAGAGTATTTTGGCGGTTGCCATCTTCAAACGGTCGTATTTTAAAAACTATAATTCCTACAGGGAAGAGCTTTATATTGTGAGAATCACAAGACCCAGACCTACATTTTGATGTATAGTATGTCTCTGAGATATTAACAATGAAGGCACAGTCGCAGTTTAGAAATTGCCCTTCAAATGTGAGCTTTGCAGAGTGGAGTTTCAATGAATGTCAATGGAAGGCGTGAGTTGCAAACAAATGGTCATATTGTGAAAACTATCAGGACTATGGCTTAGCCGTGGACATTTCTAGTGGCAGCAGGGATAGCTGAACGTTTTGATATAAGATTTGTGTAGGTGGGCCTGAAAATGAGGGAGTGGTGGCAGTTTAGAAATCATGTCCTGATTTTTCAGCTTTTGCCAGCTCCCACTCTAGCTTTGCCATTCATTCCTATGGGACAAATTTCGCCACAAGAACGACGATATTCCGTGAACCATTCAGCGAAACGTTCTACAAAGTAATAGCAATCCGATCGGGAACAATCTGCACGTTTTGGTATATTTTTGTCAATGTAGTGTAAAAACTGTGGGAGGAGTTAGGGTGGCAAATTTGGCTATAATAAGAATAATAAGAATAATAATAATAACTAGAAAAGCTACAATTTCTGGGGAAATTGTGTGAAGTGTTCTTGCCTCCATCAGTAGTCTACAACTAGAGTGGGCGGAGTAACTGTTAGTATTTATTTATATAGCACATTTAATTGCAATGTTGTTGCCCAAAGTGCTTCACAGTTACATTAAAACATACAGTTATAAAAAAATTAGCAGGTGTAAAAGGCTTTGTCTATGACATCACTTGCTGCTGCAGCCTTGCACAGGTCAGAGTATTTTGGCGGTTGCCATCTTCAAACGGTCGTATTTTAAAAACTATAAATCCTACAGTGAAGAGCTTTATATTGTGAGAATCACAAGACCCAGACCTACATTTTGATGTATAGTATGTCTCTGAGATATTAACAATGAAGGCACAGTCGCAGTTTAGAAATTGTCCTTCAAATGTGAGCTTTGCAGAGTAGAGTTTCAATGAATGTCAATGGAAGGCTTGAGTTGCAAACAAATGGTCATATTGTGAAAACTATCAGGACTATGGCTTAGCCGTGGACATTTCTAGTGGCAGCAGGGATAGCTGAACATTTTGATATAAGATTTGTGTAGGTGGGCCTGAAAATGAGGGAGTGGTGGCAGTTTAGAAATCATGTCCTGATTTTTCAGCTTTTGCCAGCTCCCACTCTAGCTTTGCCATTCATTCCTATGGGACAAATTTCGCCACAAGAACGACGATATTCCGTGAACCATTCGGCGAAACGTTCCACAAAGTAATAGCAATCCGATCGGGAACAATCTGCACGTTTTGGTATATTTTTGTCTATGTAGTGTAAAAACTGTGGGAGGAGTTAGGGTGGCAAATTTGGCTATAATAAGAATAATAAGAATAATAATAATAATATATATGTGAGATAACATTAAGTGGTCTTGCTATGCAAGAACACTTAACTAGAGTGGGCGGAGTAACTGTTAGTATTTATTTATATAGCACATTTAATTGCAATGTTGTTGCCCAAAGTGCTTCACAGTTACATTAAAACATACAGTTATAAAAAATTAGCAGGTGTAAAAGGCTTTGTCTATGACATCACTTGCTGCTGCAGCCTTGCACAGGTCAGAGTATTTTGGCGGTTGCCATCTTCAAACGGTCGTATTTTAAAAACTATAAATCCTACAGTGAAGAGCTTTATATTGTGAGAATCACAAGACCCAGACCTACATTTTGATGTATAGTATGTCTCTGAGATATTAACAATGAAGGCACAGTCGCAGTTTAGAAATTGTCCTTCAAATGTGAGCTTTGCAGAGTAGAGTTTCAATGAATGTCAATGGAAGGCTTGAGTTGCAAACAAATGGTCATATTGTGAAAACTATCAGGACTATGGCTTAGCCGTGGACATTTCTAGTGGCAGCAGGGATAGCTGAACATTTTGATATAAGATTTGTGTAGGTGGGCCTGAAAATGAGGGAGTGGTGGCAGTTTAGAAATCATGTCCTGATTTTTCAGCTTTTGCCAGCTCCCACTCTAGCTTTGCCATTCATTCCTATGGGACAAATTTCGCCACAAGAACGACGATATTCCGTGAACCATTCGGCGAAACGTTCCACAAAGTAATAGCAATCCGATCTGGAACAATCTGCACGTTTTGGTATATTTTTGTCTATGTAGTGTAAAAACTGTGGGAGGAGTTAGGGTGGCAAATTTGGCTATAATAAGAATAATAAGAATAATAATAATAATATATATGTGAGATAACATTAAGTGTTCTTGCTATGCAAGAACACTTAATAATATATATGTGAGATAACATTAAGTGGTCTTGCTATGCAAGAACACTTAATAATAATAATATATATGTGAGATAACATTAAGTGGTCTTGCTATGCAAGAACACTTAACTAGAAAAGGTAAAATTTCTGGGGAAATTGTGTGAAGTGTTCTTGCCTCCACCATTAGTCTACAACTGGAGTGGGCGGAGTAACTGTTATCAATTATATAGCACATTTAATTGCAATGTTGTTGCACAGTTACATTAAACCATACAGTTATAAAAACATTAGCAGGTGTAAAAGGCTTTGTCTATGACATCACTTGCTGCTGCAGCCTTGCACAGGTCAGAGTATTTTTGCGGTTGCCATCTTCAAACGGTCATATTTTTAAAACTATACAACCTACAGCGAAGAGCTTTATATTGTGAGAATCACAAGACCCATACCTACATTTTGATGTATAGTATGTCTCTGAGATATTAATAATGAAGGCACAGTCGCAGTTTAGAATTTGCCCTTCAAATGTGAGCTTTGCAGAGTGGAGTTTCAATGAATGTCAATGGACGGCATGAGTTGCAACAAATGGTCATATTGTGAAAACTATTCGGACTATGGCTTAGCCGTGGACATTTTTAGTGACACCGCGGATAGCTGAACGTTTTGATATAAGATTTGTGTAGGTGGGCCTACACAAAAAAATGAGGGAGTGGTGGCAGTTTAGAAATCATGTCCTGATTTTTCAGCTTTTGCCAGTTCCCACTCTAGCTTTGCCATTCATTCCTATGGGAGAAATTTCGCCACAAGAACGACGATATTCCGAGAACCATTCGCCGAAACGTTCCACAAAGTAATAGCAATCCGATCGGGAACAATCTGCACGTTTTGGTATATTTTTGTCTATGTAGTGTAAAAACGGTGGGAGGAGTTAGGGTGGCAAATTTGGCTATAATAATAATAATATATATGTGAGATAACAGTAAGTGGTCTTGCTTTGCAAGAACACTTAATAATATATATGTGAGATAATATTAAGTGGTCTTGCTATGCAAGAACACTTAATAACTAGAAAAGCTACAATTTCTGGGGAAATTGTGTGAAGTGTTCTTGCCTCCACCAGTAGTCTACAACTGGAGTGGGCGGAGTAACTGTTATTATTTATTTATATAGCACATTTAATTGCAACGTTGTTGCCCAAAGTGCTTCACAGTTACATTAAAACATACAGTTATAAATACATTAGCAGGTGCAAATGGCCCTGTCTATGACATCACTTGCTGCTGCAGCCTTGCACAGGTCAGAGTATTTTGGCGGTTGCCATCTTCAAACGGTCGTATTTTAAAAACTATAAATCCTACAGCGAAGAGCTTTATATTGTGAGAATCTCAAGACCCAGACCTACATTTTGATGTATAGTATGTCTCTGCACTATTAACAATGAAGGCACAGTCACAGTTTAGAAATTGCCCTTCAAATGTGAGCTTTGCAGAGTGGAGTTTCAATGAATGTCAATGGACTGCGTGAGTTGCAAACAAATGGTCATATTGTGAAAACAATCAGGACTATGGCTTAGCCGTGGACATTTTTATTGGCAGCAGGGATAGCTGAACGTTTTGATATAAGATTTGTGTAGGTGGGCTTGAAAATGAGGGAGTAGTGGCAGTTTAGAAATCATGTCCTGATTTTTCAGCTTTTGCCAGCTCCCACTCTAGCTTTGCCATTCATTCCTATGGGACAAATTTCGCCACAAGAATGACGATATTCCGAGAACCATTCAGAGAAACGTTCCACAAAGTAATAGCAACGCGATCGGGAACAATCTGCACGTTTTGGTAATTTTTTGTCTATGAAGTGTAAAAACTGTGGGAGGAGTTAGGGTGGCAAATTTGGCTATAATAATAATAATAATAACTAGAAAAGCTACAATTTCTGGGGAAATTGTGTGAAGTGTTCTTGCCTCCATCAGTAGTCTACAACTAGAGTGGACGGAGTAACTGTTAGTATTTATTTATATAGCACATTTAATTGCAACGTTGTTGCCCAAAGTGCTTCACAGTTACATTAAAACATACAGTTATAAAAAATTAGCAGGTGTAAAAGGCTTTGTCTATGACATCACTTGCTGCTGCAGCCTTGCACAGGTCAGAGTATTTTGGCGGTTGCCATCTTCAAACGGTCGTATTTTAAAAACTATAATTCCTACAGGGAAGAGCTTTATATTGTGAGAATCACAAGACCCAGACCTACATTTTGATGTATAGTATGTCTCTGAGATATTAACAATGAAGGCACAGTCGCAGTTTAGAAATTGCCCTTCAAATGTGAGCTTTGCAGAGTGGAGTTTCAATGAATGTCAATGGAAGGCGTGAGTTGCAAACAAATGGTCATATTGTGAAAACTATCAGGACTATGGCTTAGCCGTGGACATTTCTAGTGGCAGCAGGGATAGCTGAACGTTTTGATATAAGATTTGTGTAGGTGGGCCTGAAAATGAGGGAGTGGTGGCAGTTTAGAAATCATGTCCTGATTTTTCAGCTTTTGCCAGCTCCCACTCTAGCTTTGCCATTCATTCCTATGGGACAAATTTCGCCACAAGAACGACGATATTCCGTGAACCATTCAGCGAAACGTTCTACAAAGTAATAGCAATCCGATCGGGAACAATCTGCACGTTTTGGTATATTTTTGTCAATGTAGTGTAAAAACTGTGGGAGGAGTTAGGGTGGCAAATTTGGCTATAATAAGAATAATAAGAATAATAAGAATAATATATATGTGAGATAACATTAAGTGGTCTTGCTATGCAAGAACACTTAATAATAATAATATATATGTGAGATAACATTAAGTGGTCTTGCTATGCAAGAACACTTAACTAGAAAAGGTAAAATTTCTGGGGAAATTGTGTGAAGTGTTCTTGCCTCCACCATTAGTCTACAACTGGAGTGGGCGGAGTAACTGTTATCAATTATATAGCACATTTAATTGCAATGTTGTTGCACAGTTACATTAAACCATACAGTTATAAAAACATTAGCAGGTGTAAAAGGCTTTGTCTATGACATCACTTGCTGCTGCAGCCTTGCACAGGTCAGAGTATTTTTGCGGTTGCCATCTTCAAACGGTCATATTTTTAAAACTATACAACCTACAGCGAAGAGCTTTATATTGTGAGAATCACAAGACCCATACCTACATTTTGATGTATAGTATGTCTCTGAGATATTAATAATGAAGGCACAGTCGCAGTTTAGAATTTGCCCTTCAAATCTGAGCTTTGCAGAGTGGAGTTTCAATGAATGTCAATGGACGGCATGAGTTGCAACAAATGGTCATATTGTGAAAACTATTCGGACTATGGCTTAGCCGTGGACATTTTTAGTGACACCGCGGATAGCTGAACGTTTTGATATAAGATTTGTGTAGGTGGGCCTACACAAAAAAATGAGGGAGTGGTGGCAGTTTAGAAATCATGTCCTGATTTTTCAGCTTTTGCCAGTTCCCACTCTAGCTTTGCCATTCATTCCTATGGGAGAAATTTCGCCACAAGAACGACGATATTCCGAGAACCATTCGCCGAAACGTTCCACAAAGTAATAGCAATCCGATCGGGAACAATCTGCACGTTTTGGTATATTTTTGTCTATGTAGTGTAAAAACGGTGGGAGGAGTTAGGGTGGCAAATTTGGCTATAATAATAATAATATATATGTGAGATAACAGTAAGTGGTCTTGCTTTGCAAGAACACTTAATAATATATATGTGAGATAATATTAAGTGGTCTTGCTATGCAAGAACACTTAATAACTAGAAAAGCTACAATTTCTGGGGAAATTGTGTGAAGTGTTCTTGCCTCCACCAGTAGTCTACAACTGGAGTGGGCGGAGTAACTGTTATTATTTATTTATATAGCACATTTAATTGCAACGTTGTTGCCCAAAGTGCTTCACAGTTACATTAAAACATACAGTTATAAATACATTAGCAGGTGCAAATGGCCCTGTCTATGACATCACTTGCTGCTGCAGCCTTGCACAGGTCAGAGTATTTTGGCGGTTGCCATCTTCAAACGGTCGTATTTTAAAAACTATAAATCCTACAGCGAAGAGCTTTATATTGTGAGAATCACAAGACCCAGACCTACATTTTGATGTATAGTATGTCTCTGCACTATTAACAATGAAGGCACAGTCACAGTTTAGAAATTGCCCTTCAAATGTGAGCTTTGCAGAGTGGAGTTTCAATGAATGTCAATGGACTGCGTGAGTTGCAAACAAATGGTCATATTGTGAAAACAATCAGGACTATGGCTTAGCCGTGGACATTTTTAGTGGCAGCAGGGATAGCTGAGCGTTTTGATATAGGATTTGTGTAGGTTGGCCTGAAAATGAGGGAGTGGTGGCAGTTTAGAAATCATGTCCTGATTTTTCAGCTTTTGCCAGCTCCCACTCTAGCTTTGCCATTCATTCCTATGGGACAAATTTTGCCACAAGAACGGCGATATTCCGTGAACCATTCGGCGAAACTTTCCACAAAGTAATAGCAATCCGATCGGGAACAATCTGCACGTTTTGGTAAATTTTTGTCTATGTAGTGTAAAAACTGTGGGAGGAGTTAGGGTGGCAAATTTGGCTATAATAATAATAATAACTAGAAAAGTTACAATTTCTGGGGAAATTGTGAAGTGTTCTTGCCTCCACCAGTAGTATACAACTGGAGTGGGCGGAGTAACTGTTATTATTTATTTATATAGCACATTTAATTGCAACGTTGTTGCACAGTTACATTAAAACATACAGTTATAAAAACATTAGCAGGTGCAAATGGCCCTGTCTATGACATCACTTGCTGCTGCAGACTTGCACAGGTCAGAGTATTTTTGTGGTTGCCATCTTCAAACGGTCGTATTTTAAAAACTATAAATCCTACAGTGAAGAGCTTTATATTGTGAGAATCACAAGACCCAGACCTACATTTTGATGCATAGTATGTCTCTGAGAAATTAATAATGAAGGCACAGTCGCAGTTTAGAAATTGCCCTTCAAATGTGAGCTTTGCAGAGTGGAGTTTCAATGAATGTCAATGGACGGCGTGAGTTGCAAACAAATGGTCATATCTTGAAAACTATAAGGACTATGGCTTAGTCGTGGGCATTTTTAGTGGCAGCAGGGATAGCTGAACGTTTTGATATAAGATTTGTGTAGGTGGGCCTGAAAATGAGGGAGGGGTGGCAGTTTAGAAATCATATCCCGATTTTTCAGCTTTTGCCAGCTCCCACTCTAGCTTTGCCATTCATTCCTATGGGACAAATTTCGCCACAAGAACAACGATATTCCGTGAACCATTCAGCGAAACGTTCCACAAAGTAATAGCAACGCGATCGGGAACAATCTGCACGTTTTGGTAAATTTTGGTCTATGTAGTGTTAAAACTGTGGGAGGAGTTAGGGTGGCAAATTTGGCTATAATAAGAATAATAATAACTAGAAAAGCTACAATTTCTGGGGAAATTGTGAAGTGTTCTTGCCTCCACCAGTAGTATACAACTGGAGTGGGCGGAGTAACTGTTATTATTTATTTATATAGCACATTTAATTGCAACGTTGTTGCACAGTTACATTAAAACATACAGTTATAAAAACATTAGCAGGTGCAAATGGCCCTGTCTATGACATCACTTGCTGCTGCAGCCTTGCACAGGTCAGAGTATTTTTGCGGTTGCCATCTTCAAACGGTCGTATTTTAAAAACTATAAATCCTACAGTGAAGAGCTTTATATTGTGAGAATCACAAGACCCAGACCTACATTTTGATGTATAGTATGTCTCTGAGATATTAACAAGGAAGGCACAGTCGCAGTTTAGAAATTGCCCTTCAAATGTGAGCTTTGCAGAGTGGCGTTTCAATGAATGTCAATGGACTGCATGAGTTGCAAACAAATGGTCATATTGCGAAAACAATCAGGACTATGGCTTAGCCGTGGACATTTTTAGTGGCAGCAGGGATAGCTGAACGTTTTGATATAAGATTTGTGTAGGTGGGCTTGAAAATGAGGGAGTAGTGGCAGTTTAGAAACCATGTCCTGATTTTTCAGCTTTTGCCAGCTCCCACTCTCGCTTTGCCATTCATTCCTATGGGACAAATTTCGCCACAAGAATGACGATATTCCGAGAACCATTCAGCGAAACGTTCCACAAAGTAATAGCAACGCGATCGGGAACAATCTGCACGTTTTGGTAAATTTTTGTCTATGTAGTGTAAAAACTGTGGGAGGAGTTAGGGTGGCAAATTTGGCTATAATAAGAATAATAATAACTAGAAAAGCCACAATTTCTGGGGAAATTGTGTGAAGTGTTCTTGCCTCCACCAGTAGTCTACAACTGGAGTGGGCGGAGTAACTGTTATCATTTATATAGCACATTTAATTGCAACGTTGTTGCCCAAAGTGCTTTACAGTTACATTAAAACATACAGTTATAAAAACATTAGCAGGTGCAAATGGCCCTGTCTATGACATCACTTGCTGCTGCAGACTTGCACAGGTCAGAGTATTTTTGTGGTTGCCATCTTCAAACGGTTGTATTTTAAAAACTATAAATTCTACAGCGAAGAGCTTTATATTGTGAGAATCACAAGACCCAGACCTACATTTTGATGTATAGTATGTCTCTGAGATATTAACAAGGAAGGCACAGTCGCAGTTTAGAAATTGCCCTTCAAATGTGAGCTTTGCAGAGTGGCGTTTCAATGAATGTCAATGGACTGCGTGAGTTGCAAACAAATGGTCATATTGCGAAAACAATCAGGACTATGGCTTAGCCGTGGACATTTCTAGTGGCAGCAGGGATAGCTGAACGTTTTGATATAAGATTTGTGTAGGTGGGCCTGAAAATGAGGGAGTGGTGGCAGTTTAGAAATCATGTCCTGATTTTTCAGCTTTTGCCAGCTCCCACTCTAGCTTTGCCATTCATTCCTATGGGACAAATTTCGCCACAAGAACGACGATATTCCGTGAACCATTCGGCGAAACGTTCCACAAAGTAATAGCAATCCGATCGGGAACAATCTGCACGTTTTGGTATATTTTTGTCTATGTAGTGTAAAAACTGTGGGAGGAGTTAGGGTGGCAAATTTGGCTATAATAAGAATAATAAGAATAATAATAATAATATATATGTGAGATAACATTAAGTGGTCTTGCTATGCAAGAACACTTAATAACTAGAAAAGTTACAATTTCTGGGGAAATTGTGAAGTGTTCTTGCCTCCACCAGTAGTATACAACTGGAGTGGGCGGAGTAACTGTTATTTATTTATATAGCACATTTAATTGCAACGTTGTTGCACAGTTACATTAAAACATACAGTTATAAAAACATTAGCAGGTGCAAATGGCCCTGTCTATGACATCACTTGCTGCTGCAGCCTTGCACAGGTCAGAGTATTTTTGCGGTTGCCATCTTCAAACGGTCGTATTTTAAAAACTATAAATCCTACAGTGAAGAGCTTTATATTGTGAGAATCACAAGACCCAGACCTACATTTTGATGTATAGTATGTCTCTGAGATATTAACAAGGAAGGCACAGTCGCAGTTTAGAAATTGCCCTTCAAATGTGAGCTTTGCAGAGTGGCGTTTCAATGAATGTCAATGGACTGCGTGAGTTGCAAACAAATGGTCATATTGCGAAAACAATCAGGACTATGGCTTAGCCGTGGACATTTTTAGTGGCAGCAGGGATAGCTGAACGTTTTGATATAAGATTTGTGTAGGTGGGCTTGAAAATGAGGGAGTAGTGGCAGTTTAGAAATCATGTCCTGATTTTTCAGCTTTTGCCAGCTCCCACTCTAGCTTTGCCATTCATTCCTATGGGACAAATTTCGCCACAAGAACGACGATATTCCGAGAACCATTCAGCGAAATGTTCCACAAAGTAATAGCAACGCGATCGGGAACAATCTGCACGTTTTGGTAAATTTTTGTCTATGTAGTGTAAAAACTGTGGGAGGAGTTAGGGTGGCAAATTTGGCTATAATAAGAATAATAATAATAACTAGAAAAGCTACAATTTCTGGGGAAATTGTGAAGTGTTGTTGCCTCCACCAGTAGTCTACAACTGGAGTGGGCGGAGTAACTGTTATTATTTATTTATATAGCACATTTAATTGCAATGTTGTTGCCCAAAGTGCTTCACAGTTACATTAAAACATACATTTATAAAAACATTAGCAGGCCCTGTCTATGACATCACTTGCTGCTGCAGCCTTGCACAGGCCAGAGTTTTTTCGCGGTTGCCATCTTCAAACGGTTGTATTTTAAAAACTATAAATTCTACAGCGAAGAGCTTTATAGTGTGAGAATCACAAGACCCAGACCTACATTTTGATGCATAGTATGTCTCTGAGATATTAATAATGAAGGCACAGTCGCAGTTTAGAAATTGCCCTTCAAATGTGATCTTTGCAGAGTGGAGTTTCAATGAATGTCAATGGACGGCGTGAGTTGCAAACAAATGGTCATATCTTGAAAACTATAATGACTATGGCTTAGCTGTGGGCATTTTTAGTGGCAGCAGGGATAGCTGAACGTTTTGATATAAGATTTGTGTAGGTGGGCCTGAAAATGAGGGAGTGGTGGCAGTTTAGAAATCATGTCCTGATTTTTCAGCTTTTGCCAGCTCCCACTCTAGCTTTGCCATTCATTCCTATGGGACAAATTTCGCCACAAGAACAACGATATTCCGTGAACCATTCGGCGAAACGTTCCACAAAGTAATAGCAACGCGATCGGGAACAATCTGCACGTTTTGGTAAATTTTGGTCTATGTAGTGTAAAAACTGTGGGAGGAGTTAGGGTGGTAAATTTGGCTATAATAAGAATAATAATAATAATATATATGTGAGATAACATTAAGTGGTCTTGCTTTGCAAGAACACTTAATAATATATATGTGAGATAACATTAAGTGGTCTTGCTATGCAAGAACACTTAATAATATATATGTGAGATAACATTAAGTGGTCTTGCTATGCAAGAACACTTAATAATATATATGTGAGATAACATTAAGTGGTCTTGCTATGCAAGAACACTTAATAATAATATATATGTGAGATAACATTAAGTGGTCTTGCTATGCAAGAACACTTAATAATAATATATATGTGAGATAACATTAAGTGGTCTTGCTATGCAAGAACACTTAATAATAATATATATGTGAGATAACATTAAGTGGTCTTGCTATGCAAGAACACTTAAATAATATATATGTGAGATAACATTAAGTGGTCTTGCTATGCAAGAACACTTAATAATAATATATATGTGAGATAACATTAAGTGGTCTTGCTATGCAAGAACACTTAATAATAATATATATGCGAGATAACATTAAGTGGCACAGACATATATGTACTTGCCTTTGGAGCGTATCATTTTTTTTATTTTTACTTCGGGGGGGGGGGGGGGGGGAGGGGGTGGATCTTGGGTGAGTTCCCACACTTTTTCCCCCAGGACTTGACCCCTCCTTAGGTCCACCTATATGCTACTGCAATTTTGTTTTACAACATATTGTAATGAATCTCACATTACAATGTATGGCTATTTGTCTTATATGTGGTTATTAAATCTGTAATCTAGTTTGTTATTTATTTATTTATTAATTTATTTTTTACTAGTTCTACCACAAAAACCTCAATTCATGAGTTTGCTTTTCACAGTCATCCTATGTACATCAGTATGCTGATGTTCTTTCTATCTGTTATCTGGCACCTTGTTTTATATGTGAATTGAGCAAAAAGTGTCAAAGTGTCGTTTCACGGGTTAAACTCCATGCAGGAAGCACCTCTAGTGGCAGCCTTAACCCTGCAATATAAGCATTGCAATTTCTCTAAAACTGCAATGTTTTAAATTTCAAAGCTAAGGGGACTGGGACAGTTCACCCACACCACTTCACTGAAATAAAGTGGCCTGGGTGTCCCTTTAAAATACAACAAAAACAGCTGTCTTACTACAATAAACAGATCCAGTCGTTTTTTTTTTTGGTATTTAAATATACAAGGTGACAGCTAACTTGTCGGCATAACAAAAGAGCCTAACCATACTTGATAATTAATAAGACTGTCTAATGTATTATCTTAGCATTGTTTAGTCTCATATATAGGCATTTGTTCCAGTCACACCGTATTTCTAAATTATTAATTAGATGATTCACCCTCTTTGAGTGTATGTGTCACTATCACCTCATGTTTGTGTTTTATTTTCACATTTATCTAGATCTGTTTGTTTCTGGTTCTTCTTTATCCTCATTGTTAATAAAATACATTACTTAACCCCTTAAGGACCGGCCTGTTTTTGCGATGTTTGTACGTTAAGGACCAGAGCAGTTTT
The DNA here is from genome assembly GCF_036172605.1 of Pelobates fuscus. Classification (NCBI taxonomy): domain Eukaryota; kingdom Metazoa; phylum Chordata; class Amphibia; order Anura; family Pelobatidae; genus Pelobates; species Pelobates fuscus. The sequence continues at coordinate 221,710,631 of NC_086322.1, forward strand.
AACACTTTTGTGGTGTTTGTGTTTAGCTGTAATTTTCCGCTCTCTCATTTACGGTTCCCATACAAGTTATATATTGTTTTTTTCAAGACAAGAAGGGCTTTCTTTACATACCATTATTTGTATTATGTCATATATTGTATTTAAAAAAAATAATAAAATATGGTGAAAAATTTAAAAAAAAAACCATGTTTTTGGACTTTTACTTGAAAAATCTTTTACTTATCTACAAAAGCTAATGAAAAAAACTGCTAAATAGATTCAAAATTTTGTCCCGAGTTTAAAAACACCCAGTGTTTACATGCTTTATTTCTTTTTTTTTGCAAGTTATAGGCCTATAAATACAAGTAGGAAATTGCTGTTTCAATATATATATTTTACATGTATCAATAGTGACATTGTAACACCGTTATCTGTTATAAATCCCCGAAACACACCTAACATGTACATATTTTTTTAAAGTAGACAACCCAGGGTATTCAAAATGGGGTATGTCCAGTCTTTTTTAGTAGCCACCTAGTCACAAACACTGGCCAAAGTTGGCATTTATATTTGTTTGTGTGTTAAAAATGCAAAAAACGCTAACTTTGGCAGGTCTATTGCATTGGCCATAGTCCTGGGGCAGGAGGCTGGCAAGCAAGCTCCTCCAAAAGCCTGGGGTGAGGTTCTTTTCGCCACAATTGCGAGGCAGCAAGTGTGGCATCCCCGTGGAGGGTGGCAAGTGCCTTGGATAGAGAGATTGCTATAGAGGCACACAGCCAAGCCTGTAGGCCTTCGGGCTCATGTAAGGCTGATATGTCAACTATAGTAGCTCCTCTGAGACAGAGAAAAAAGGTACAAGTCCATGTGGCAGAGGAAGCAGGGCCAGCTTGGGGTCACCCAGCATGCAAGAGGGGGCCATCCAGCAAGCACCATAGCATAAAGCAGTACAGCGCAACAGAAAGAGAGGGTCACCCTCAGCCCGATAGCAGCCCTTACATTTCCCAGGAGAGGCCCAGTAAGCCGAGGACAAGGGTTGGGGAGAGGATAACGGGGGTCACCCATCCTACCGCAGTGCACGTAGGTACCACTCACACAGATCCGTGAGGCCAGTATCAAAGGGGTTGAGTTCCAGGAAATAGACTATACCAAAATATGGCCAGTCTGCAGGAAAATTCCATTAGTTTCCATGATGACTATATAAACATTGGTCCAGTCTGTAGTAACATTCCATCTGTTTCCCTGGTGGCTATATCAACCATGGGCCAGACTGCAGGAACATCCTATTTGTTTCCACAAAGACTAACAAAAAAAAATAGGGGGACACCCTGTCAGCAGATAACCCTCATCCAGGGAGGGGACGTGTCCCTGAACAGAAAATGCCCCAGAATAGTTAATGTACACAGATAGCAATATGATCCAATACAGCTAACCCACACAGTACATAATCCCATATGAAAACCTGTGGCCGCCGCGGCCTACAGCGGCAAACACAGCCAAAAAGAAAGTGAAATTGTGTGCCAAGTTTGACGATTTTAGGTTGATAAGAGCAAAAATTTGCATAAGAAATCTGTGAAAAGTGTACATAAGTAATGGTGGTCACACATTTGACATATAACTCATGTCATGGTAATGATTATCTCTAACTACCTTCAAAATTATCAATGTTTGTAGCAAAACGCTTGCAGACACTAAATCAGGCTGTAAGTTGGAAACCTCAATGTCCATTCCTGACAGCGATGCTGCAGCTGAAGAAAGTGCTCTGTACGTAAGTATATCTTTTACTCTGTGCTGACACCATTTATGTCAGTTTTGCATGAATGGATGTACAGTCAGGTCCATAAATATTGGGACATCTACACAATTCACAATTCTTTAACTGCAGACTTCCAGCTTTAAGTTGAGGGTATTTATATCCAAATCAGGTGAACGGTGTAGCACAAAATCCGGATACACCACTGTTCACAGTGCAGATGGACAATGACCTGAAGCATACTGCAAAAGCAACCAAATAGTTTTTTAAGGGAAAGAAGTGGAATGTTATGCAATGGCCAAGTCAATCACCTGACCTGAATTCGATTGAGCATGCATTTCACTTGATGAAGACAAAACTGAAGGGAAAATGCTCCAAGAACAAGCAGGAACTGAAGACAGTTGCAGTTGAGACCTGGCAGAGCATCACCAGGGTTGAAACCCAGCGTCTGGTGATGTCTATGCGTTCCAGACTTCAGGCTGTAATTTACTGCAAAGGATTTGCAACCATGTATTGAAAAGTGAAAGTTTGATTTATGACTGTTAATCTGTCCCATTACTTTTGGTCCCTTAAAAAGTGGGAGGCCCATATACAAACTGTTCTAATTCTTACACCGTTCACCTGATTTGGATGTAAATACCCCTGCAGTTAAAGCACGTCTTGTTTGTTTCATTTCAAACCCATTGTGTTGGTGTATAGAGCCAAAAAGATTAGAATTGTGTCGATGTCCCAATATTTATGGACCTGACTGTATGTTGGTTTACCTAAAATCACATGCTACACCAAATATCTTTGCCACATATTTTTATTTAAGAAATAATGTGCTGTAAAGTTTATATCCTACTTGGAACTGTATAAAACAAAGATACATTCCTTCTTTTCATACAAGATCTGTATACATCACAGCCTTGTTCACGGTTTTACCAGTTTCTTTTCATATTTTTTTTCTAGAAGTAGCTTTTTTTTTATCATGTACTAAAAGCCATAGGGTTGTAAGACAAAAAGGATGTTGTGTTTTTTTTTGTTTTGTTTGTTTTTTATCCATTATTGCATAATCCTACAATAGCATTTAAACTTTTGTGTTGGAGTCTAAATCAAAACTAAAATTACTTTTAGAAATGTTTTTAAAAGAAGCAATTCATATATAAGATTGAGGTCAACATAGGGGACTTTCATCCATAACCTTTTAACCCAAATTAATTTTTTAAATGTGCAATAGTGATGTCCCGAACAGTTCGCCACAAACCGTTCGCCACCCCTATTCGTCATGGAGGTGGGAGGGTCTGGGAGGTAGGGTCTGCTGCTGATTGGCTGGAATGTGTCTGCTGACTGTGAGGTACAGGGTCAAAGTTTACTCAATGATGACGAATAGGGGGTGGACCGAACATCGCGCGTGTTCGCGACCAGCGAACTGTTCAGGACCGGCGAACTGTTCGGGACATCACTAATGTGCAAGTCTTTATCTGTGATGCTGAATTTCTGACATTTTAAGAAATGTAGAATGAACCTCAATGTGAAGGTTTATAAAATAAAATAAAACGTTGAACAAGCCATTGTTAACTGAACAGACTTTTTTAGGTATGCCAATCTTATAATTATCCTAAAATGCTGTAGGTGCTGAATGACGTACTTGGAAACCAGAGTAATCTGAATGTACCTTTCCTGGTTAAATACTTTGTTATTATTATTATTATTACTTAAGCTTCTTGTAGGCTGTGCATTTGTAAGATCAGTATAGAACAACTGAATAAGGAGGTCAAGTTGAAAGAACAGATCCAGTAAATAAGGATCAACTAAGATAGGAAAGTCCATTCTCATGAGCAAATTAACTTTATAGTCTAGGAAAAGTGTGCTTTGTATCTTCTAGAAAGTGATCAAATTTGTCAAAGCTCATGAAAAGACTCTCTGGTGTCATGAGACAATTGACAGCAGTGACTACTTCACTATCTCTACTGGTATGCACGTTGGGTTTGAGCTTATTGCTGATAAAAGTATGAAATTATGTTGCTAGTATACAAGGTATGTCTGGAAAGTATCCAGCCATGTAGTATGAAAAATACAGAGATTTACAGTTGCAAGAAAAAGTATGTGAACCCTTTGGAATTATATGGATTTCTGCACAAATTGGTCCTAAAATGTGATCTGATCATCAACTAAGTCACAACAATAAACAATCACAGTCTGCTTAAACTAATAACACACAAAGAATGAAATGTTGCCATGTTTTTATTGAACACACCATGTAAACATTCACAGTGCAGGTGGGAAAAGTATGTGAACCCTTGGATTTAATAACTGGTTGAACCTCCTTTGGCAGCAATAACTTCAACCAAACGTTTCTTGTAGTTTCAGATCAGACGTGCACAACGGATGTGGAATTCTCTGCCCGAAGAAGTGGTTTTATCAGAGTCCATACAGATGTTCAAACAGCCACTAGATCAGGGGCGGACTGACCGGTCGGGCACTTCGGACACGGGTGGGGGGCCCGCCATCAGGGGGCCCGGCTGCACACTTTGAATGCTGCAGCCGCCTGAGCGCTCTCTTAAGAGCCTCAGGCGGCTGCAGCTTCTCACCTCCACTCCCCTGTAGCGTGGCCGAGCTGTTCTCCGGTCCGCGGACCGGAGAGCAGCTCGGCCACGCTATAGGGGAGGGGGTAAGAACAGAGAGGGAGGGGGGGTAAGAAGAAAGAGGGAGGGGTAAAAGAGGGAGGGAGGGCGGGGGGAAGAAGAAAGAGGGAGGGGGGAAAAAAGAAAGAGGGAGGGGGGGTAAGAAGAAAGAGGGAGGAGGGGGGTAAGAAGAAAGAGGGAGGAGGGGGGTAAGAAGAAAGAGGGAGGGGGGAAGAAGAAAGAGGGAGGGGGGTAAGAAGAAAGAGGGAGGGGGTAAGAAGAGAGAGGGTGGGTAAGAAGAGGGAGGGAGGGGGTAAGAAGAGAGGGAGGGGGGTAAGAAGAGAGGGAGGGGGAGTAAGAAGAGAGAGAGGGGGGTAAGAAGAGAGGAGGGGGAGTAAGAAGAGGGGGGGAGTAAGAAGGGGGTAAGAAGAGGGGGAGGGGGTAAGAAGAGGGGGAGTAAGAAGAGGGGGGCGGGGGGTAAGAAGAGGGGGGAGGAGGTTAAGAAGAGGGGGGGAGTAAGAAGGGGATAAGAAGAGGGGGAGTAAGAAGAGGGGGAGGGGGGAGTAAAAAGAGGAAGGGGGAGTAAGAAGAGGGGGGAGGGGGTAAGAAGAGGGGGAGGAGAGTAAGAAGAGGAGGTAGGGGGGAGTAAGAAGAGGGGGAGGGGGGTCAGAAGAGGGGGGAGGGGGTAAGAAGAGGGGGGAGGGGAGTAAGAAGAGAGGGGAGTAAGAAGAGGGAGGAGTAAGAAGAGGTGTGAGTAAGAAGAGGGGGAGGGGGGAGTAAGAAGAGGGGGAGAGTAAGAAGGGGGAGTAAGAAGAGGGGGAGGGGGGAGTAAGAAGAGGGGGAGAGTAAGAAGGGGTAAGAAGAGAGTGAGGGGGGAGTAAGAAGAGGGGGGGAGTAAGAAGGGGGGTAAGAAGAGGGGGAGGGGGGTAAGGAGAGGGGGGAGTAAGAGGAGGGCAATTGCCCCCTCCCCTGTCCGCAGGCACCGTGCGGGCAGCCGGCAGGGGAGGGAGGAAGAGAGGACCCGGGAGCTCAGCCTTCAGCTCCTCTAGGTCCATCTTGCGCGAGCACAGATCGTTGCCGCGGTTACCACGGCAACGTTACGGCTCTTGTGAGAGTAAACTCTAGCCCTGGAGCTACGGGCTAGAGTTCACTCTCAACACTGTGACCACCAGGGATTCCTGGTGGTCGCAGTGGTGAGAGTGAACTCTAGCCCCATAAACACACTGCCCCCACACACCATTCACATTCACACACTGCCCCCCATACACCCACACACACCATACACATTTACACACATTGCCTCACACACACACACATACACTGCCCACCCATACACACACAGCCCCCCATACTAACATCGCCACACACATACACAGCCCCCTCATACACACATTGCCCCACACACCCTACACATTCACACACTACACCCCCTCACACACACTGAACCTTTCACACACACTGCACCACTTACACATTGCACCACTGCTCCTATACCCTACTACAGCCTCATATCCCAGCAGACCCCAGGTAAGTTGTCAAACTGTTCTTAAACGGTTTGAATACTTACTCTGAAAGGGGGGCCCGGCCCTCCTGGCACCATAACGACTACACAGAGCAGTAGTGGTTATTGTGCATGGATTATTTCTTTAAATAATCTACAAGTGCCCCAGTAGCCAACAAGCCAGCCAGCCAGCCCACAGGCCGGCCAGCCAGCCCACAGGCTGGCCAGTAGCCAGCCCACAGACCACCAGTTAGGCTTACAGCCAGCAAGCCCACAGCCTGCCAACCGCAGCCAGCAAGCCACAGCCTGGCAGCCAGCAAGCCACAGCCAGCAAGCCACAGCCTGCCAGCCGCAGCCAGCAAGACAACAGCCTGCCAGCCGCAGCCAGCAAGCCCACAGCCTGCTGGCAATAGCCAGCAAGCCCACAGCCTGCCAGCAAGCCCACAGCCTGCTAGCCGCAGCCAGTAAGCCCACAGCCTTCCAGCAAGCCCACAGACTGCCAGCCAGCAACAGTAATTAAGGTAAGAGGAGCCAACTTGGCCTAGGTATCAGCGAGCTATGTTGTGTTGCTATATTGTGAATAGGAACCAGAGTGTTGCAGAGACCCCCCCTCCAGGCCCCATTAGACTCCATTGTAGTCTCTAATGGGACCTGGAGGAAATTCTTTCTAACACACTCTCTAAAGGACACTGAGATAGCCTCTGCTAGAATGCTCCCCTCCCTCATGGCCCATTAGCCCTCAATTGTAGTCTCTACTGGGGCCTGGAGGCGACTGTTTCCAGCAGGGACACTGAGATGGCCTCTGTTAGAAAGACCCCCTTCCAAGCCTATTAGACTCCATTGTAGTCTCTAATAGGGCCTGGAGGGGATTCTAACACACTCTCTAAAGGACACTGAGATAGCCTCTGCTAGAAAGACCCCCCTCCATGGCCCATTAGCCCTCAATTGTAGTCTCTACTGGGGCCTCGAAGGGATTATTGCACTTTTGTTCCTTGTGTCTAAAGATTTTGTAGGGTGTGGCTGGAGGCGGTGCATGGAGGCGGGACATGGGTGGCGCTTGCTGCGGAGTATGGGTGGGGCCTGTAAGGGGGCCCTTGATTTATTTTGCCCAGGGGCCCTGAGGGTTCTCAGTCCGCCCCTGCACTAGATGCATACTTGCCAAAACAGAATATTCAAGGATATAGTCTTTCAATGTAGGGTAATAACTGCTTGATCCAAGGATAAATCTGACTGCCATTCTGGGGTCAAGAAGGAATGTTTTTCCTAGCTTGTTGCAAAATTGTGCTTCAAACTGTTTTTTTTTTTTTGCCTTCTTTTGGATCAACAGCAAACAAACAAATGTGAGGAAGGCTGAACTTGATGGACGCAAGTCTCTTTTCACGGTCAGGAGTAATTCTTGACCATTCCTCTTTACAGAACTGTTTCAGTTCAGCAATATTCTTGGGATGTCTGGTGTGAATCGCTTTCTTGAGGTCATGCCACAGCATCTCAATCGGGTTGAGGTCAGGACTCTGACTGGGCCACTTCAGAAGGCGTATTTTCTTCTGTATAAGCCATTCTGTTGTTGATTTACTTCTATGCTTTGGGTCATTGTCCTGTTGCAACACCCATCTTCTGTTGAGCTTCAGCTGGTAGACAGATGGCCTTAAGTTCTCTTGCAAAATGTCTTGAAAAACTTGGGAATTAATTTTTCGTTCGATGATAGCAATCCGTCCAGGCCCTGACGCAGCAAAGCAGCCCCAAACCATGATGCCCCCACCACCATACTTCACAGTTGGGATGAGGTTTTGATGTTGGTGTGCTGTGCCTCTTTTTCACCACACATAGTGTTGTGTGTTTCTTCCAAACAACTCAACTTTGGTTTCATCTGTCCACAGAATATTTTGCCAGTACTGCTGTGGAACATCCAGGTGCTCTTGTGCAAACTGTAAACGTGCAGCAATGTTTTGTTTGGACAGCAGTGGCTTCCTCTGTGGTATCCTCCCATGAAATCCATTCTTGTTTAGTGTTTTATGTATTGTAGATTCGCTAACAGGGATGTTAGCATTTGCCAGTGACTTTTGTTAGTCTTTAGCTGACACTCTAGGATTCTTCTTCACCTCATTGAGGAGTCTGTGCTGTGCTCTTGCAGTCATCTTTACAGGACGGCCACTCTTAGGGAGAGTAGCAGCAGTGCTGAACTTTCTCCATTTATAGACAATTTGTCTTACCGTGGACTGATGAACAGCAAGGCTTTTGGAGATACTTTTATAACCCTTTCCAGCTTTATGCAAGTCAACAATTCTTAATCGTAGATCTTCTGAGAGCTCTTTTGTGCGAGGCATCATTCACATCAGGCAATGCTTCTTGTGAAAAGCAAACCCAGAACTGGTGTGTGTTTTTTATAGGGCAGGGCAGCTGTAACCAACACCTCCAATCTCATCTCATTGATTGGACTCCAGTTGGCTGACACCTCACTCCAATTAGCTCTTGGAGATGTCATTAGTCTAGGGGTTCACATACTTTTTCCACCTGCACTGTGAATGTTTACATGGTGTGTTCAATAAAAACATGACAAAATTTCATTCTTTGTGTGTTATTAGTTTAAGCAGACTGTGATTGTCTATTGTTGTGACTTAGTTGATGATCAGATCACATTTTAGGACCAATTTGTGCAACTGTAATATACAAGATACAAGAAATATTGTATAGGACAATGATGCCTCAATCCTCTTCAAAGTAGGCTCCTTGGGACCTCACCCACTTTGCTGAATTCACATGAATGTCCTCGACGGTCTGAAATATCTTCCCTTTCAAGGTGATTTTAGTTTTGGGAAAAGCCACAGGGCCAGGGCTGAACCAAGACATTGTGCTGCCTGGGTCCAAGGATGAAATGGTGGGGGGACAGGTTGTGGTTGAGAAGGACAGGTTGTGGTTGGGGGGACAGGGTGAGGTGGGGCAGAACAGGGTGTGGTGGGGCAGGCAGTGTGGGGTGGACAGGTTGTGGTGGGGGGACAGGTTGTGGTTGGGGGACAGGTTATGGTGGAGGGAACAGGGTGTGGTGGGGCAGGCAGTGTGGGGTGGACAGGTTTTGGTTGAGGGGGACAGGTTGTGGTTGAGGGTGACACGTATTGGTAGAGGGCGACAGGGTGAGGTGGGGGGACAGGTTGTGGTTGGGGGGACAGGTTGTGGTTGAGGGGGACAGGGTGAGGTGGGGGGATAGGTTGAGGTGGGGGGGACAGGTTGAGGCGGGGGACAGGCAGTGTGGGGTGGGCAGGTTGTAGGGAGCCTGTGACAAGCCTCCCTAAATTGACATACCATTTCCCTGGTGATCCAGTGAGATCGCTCTCCTGTCTGCAGCTCCACCGGGTGTGAGCTGCAGACCACGTGGTTCGAGTTCTCGCGAGCTCCGGTCAGAGCTTTGCAGTGGTAACACGCGGCAACTCTCTGGGAGCTCGCCTGACCTCCATCACATAGTCTGCAGCTCTGCACTCGGCAGAGCTGCAGACTGAAAGCTCTCAGTCAGGGCAGACTGAGCTAAGGGACCCCGCACCCAGTGGCATACAGGGCAAGCCACCGGGACCCTTCCTGGTGTCGGGCCCTCGGTCATAGACCCGAGGACCAGGCAGGTCAGTCTACCTTAACAAGGGCTGCATATATATATATATATATATATATATATATGCAACAGAGGCAGCCCAGGCTCCTAACGGCGCCCCAGTGATCATGACCAAAGACTGTCAGTACATGCTAGAAAAATTGTTACATACTTTATTTTAAAAAAAATGAATTCCATCATGCAAGTACCATCCTATAATAGATTAAGAAACAGAACAAACATATTTTATAAAGGTTACTATAGCACATGCAATTCATTTCGGTCCGAATTTTAATTTGGCCAAATTTCGGCAATTCGGAAGCTTCTGAATGTCTGAAGTGCCGAACCAAACCGAATTGCTGAAGTGCCGAATTGCTTAGAATTTCTGAAAAGTGGCAAAACAGGAGAGGGAGGGAAAATTAAGGGAATGATGACAGGAATCTAACTTTCCCGAATCCTACACCTACCCCTAACCCTAGTAGGGGTAGGGTTAGGGGTGGGGGTAGGGTTAGGTGTAGGGTTAGGCTTAAGGAATTGCCGAAGTCCCGAATTGCGGAAGTGCCGAACCGATTTCCCGAAGTCCAGAATTTCAGAAGTGCCGAACCGAAACAAATTTTTTGCCCATGCACATCACTAGTTACAGACAACAAACAATATTCCAGAAAAAAAAATGAGAATAAAGATAACATCAAGAACAGTAGTAGTGCTGACAAAATATATACAAAATACAGTTAAAGGAACAGTGCACACACAAAACAAAAACACAGTTTTACATTTTACAATGTAAAATATTGGGATTCAGTTACACCATATGGCCATATTGAGTTAAGCCCACCACTATGTCACATTATCCCAATATTGGTGGGTCCTACAGTACGTTTAATGTAGATTTAAATTCTAACTTGCAATACTGACTGCTCAACCCCTTAAGAAATGAGCCAAATGTACACGTTTTGATCAAAATAAAACGTCAACAAAACTTGAAATTTGACTATATGTCTGTTCAACTGTAATTCACCTTTCATATTATTCTTTATTTTTGTTGTGCGGGAGGTTACAGACGTATCAACAGACGCCACAACAGCGTATCTCAAGATTCACATAGATTATGCAGTGGCATGGTAGTTTGCACAATTTTTTTATGGTTTTCAAGCTTAACTAAACAGTTATTCTATCAGAGTGAGTGTTAGCTGAGACATACTAGCATAGAGAAAAGTCATAACGGTTATAGATATACTGATATGTATGGTTAGTCAATTGGTGACAGAGTGTCAGCTTGTGGTATGCTTTACACGTCTAATTCACTACACTGCTCGTAAAATACACTTTAACATCCAAGTATACATCTTGCACATGTTTTCTGTTTTATCCATCTCTTTAACGTTATGCTATTCAAACTTAAATCTGCATCTGACATAATGCTAGGTAGATACATTTATTGGTAGGTAGGCTGGGTAAGCAGTGAGTCTAGCACGCTTCAACAACTTTGTAAGGTAAGCGACCAGTGAGTGAGACCCCCCTTGTGATCCCCCGTGCTAGCCAACATAAAGTAAATTAAAAAAGAGAGCTTAAGAGTCAACGGTCAAAATGGTTGCGGATATTCAATTGAGGCATATTGGTACTGTGAGCGTCCTGCCTTGCATTAGGTCTTAGTCTCTGTGGAGTCAGCCAATGCCTTGCCTGTGCTGATTTGCGACGGTGTGGTGGTCGTGTAGTGCTGGTTTCAGCTGCCTTGGGTCGGGGCAGTGCCGGGTTTGCTGTATTGATGCGGACGCCTTTCTGGGTCTCTGATCCCTCAGATTGGTCTGTCGGGTCGGGCTGGTTTTACCCCTCCGGAGCTGATGAGGGTGTTGTGCAGGTTTTCTCCGTGGTGTCTTCCGGGCCCTGGGTCTCGGTCTGCGGTTGGATCCCCTGCAGCTCGGGTGTGATCCTGAGGGTGCTCCCCGCTGATGCTTGGTTGCCGCAGGTGTAAAGGTAGGAGGAGCACTCGTTTCTCTCCGCTGGGTACCTCGTGGTGGGCTGCATGGCTCATCGGCAGTCAATGGTATGTGCGCCCGTGGCTGCATTCTGGCTTCCAATTGCTGCCAGAATGAGGTAAAGATTGTATTTAGTCGCTGTTCGATTTCCAGCCAGGCAAGTTGTGCACAGGCTGTGTGGGCTGTATCAGCCATTTTAGGAGGCTGTTTGGCGGGAAGTGACGGGCTTGTTGTAGTGGTCGCGTTCCCACTGCCTTGCAAGGATATCTTGCGGGGGTAGACCGGGATGACCCCAACCGGTCCAGAGGGGGGGAACTGGGGCTCATGGCTTGAAGCTTGATCGGTTGTGGCATAAGGGGAGTGGCCGTCTCTCCAGTGCCTGTCATCCAGGTAGGCCTCGCTTATTATATATCATTTTATTCAGGAGAAATATGGCTTTCATTTAACATCAAATATTTAGCTACAAAACATAATTTAATATAAATAAAATATAATAAAATGTGAAATTAGCTAATTTTTTATTTTTTCAATTCTGCATGAGATTTTAACTGTGAATGTCATATTACTGTTTGCTTCTACTGCCATAAAATACATCTATTTGTATTCAGCAATGTCTCACGTGTAAGACAGTACCCCCTATGTATAGGTTTTATGGTGTATTGGGAAGTTACAGGGTCAAATATAGCATGTTACATTTTTCATTTTTTTCACATTGAAATTTGCCAGATTGGTTACGTTGCCTTTGAGCCCAGGAATGAGAATTACCCCCATGATGGCATACCATTTGCAATAGTAGACAACCCAAGGTATTGCAAATGGGGTATGCCCAGTCTTTCTTAGTAGCCACTTAGCTTTTTTATATATATGTTTCCAGATATGTATTATGCTATTAAAGATATATTTTAGATCCATTGGTATTATATGATGAAGTAACTTTTTAATGTTTTTTTTTTTCTCCCAAATAGTAGGATAAAATCGTTTTTAGTTTGTTTAGATCCTCTCATTATTTCTTTGATTAGTATTATATATCTCTCTCTTTACGTTTTAAATTTATGCATAAGGACTCTTAATCACTATGAATATGATAGATTCTTTTAAGTGGACCTCTTTACAAAGAGACATTTAGGCGATATGCCCTCTAGTCCATTGACTCTTGTGTAAGCTTGTATCAGGACTAATTATGTGTAATTGGAGAAGCTGCCATGCCTATGAAGACGGGTATATATTCTAACAGACGGCAACCACCAGACGTGATCTGAGGAAGCCGCCCAGGCGAAATGCGTCATCATGCAACCAGACGCACAACGTCAGTACGTGCCACAAGTTCCTCCTACTCCCGGAAGCACCCAACCACCCAAAGACTGCAAGTGCTAGCCGCGAGTCAGAAGTGGGAAAGAGCTCTACAGCATTCCAGGGAGAAGGTCTTTTTAATACTTTGTATCAATAAAGGATTTACTCTTAACAATGTTGCCGTCCTGCTTGCTTCAAGCACATCATCCTACTTTTCCAACAGAGTCCTTCATATAGGACATGAAAGCGCCTAAAGTTAGAGCAGACTTTATACTGCTCTACCATTGTGAGTTGAACATTTTTTACCTTATTAATTACAATCATTATACAGATTTACACTATTATTTCTTTCTTGTTTTTCCAATTTCTTTGTCTATATGTGGAGCGATCTATATCACACAGAAAAAGACATACTACCTCAAATTGTCATTTCATAGAATGTGACGGCAGATAAGAACCATTCGGCCCATCTAGTCTGCCCAATATTTCAAAATAATTTTAATTAATCGCGGGCCTTATCTTAAGTCTAGGATAGCCTTATGCCTATCCCACTATTTCCATTCATTGAGGAGTAATTGTTCTTTGTTGATTTTCACAAAGTGCTCAAAATTCACACACAGTGTGCATAAATACCAGTTAAATATTTTCACTTTAATTGCTACATAGCATTGCACTTTTTCACTGTATTTTTATTGTGTATGTATATATCCACAGGTAGTATATTACTGTCTATTTAACACTTAAAGGCACAGCGCACATTTCTTTCTTATACAGTAGCCACTTAGTCACAAACACTGGCCAAAGTTAGCGTTAATATTTGTTTGTGTTTGTGAAAAATTGAAAAAACTACGGTAATTTGAATGCCAATTTTGGGCAGTGTTTGTGACTAAGTATATATATATATATATATATATTTTTTTATATATATATATTAATATCAAAATACAGTTAGAAGGAAATTACACACACACATATATTTATTTATTTTTTCATTTTTAACATATTTATATATTTTATATAATTATATATATATTTAATATCATTCTACATGTATTTTGATATTTATACATACATATATATATATATATCTTAATATTAAAATATACTTAGACAGTGTATGTGTATTTTATATGTGTATATGTATATATATATATTTAGATCATATATATATAACAGATATATGATCTAAGTATATATTATTTAATTTTAAACTGTTTTAAATTTTTATTTTACTTTATTACAGGCAGCAGGGGGATTACATGTCATTCCAGGCACTCCCCCTGCTGGCACCGCTATGGACGGCTATTCCGTCCATGTGATCATGAGGTCCTCGCAAGGACCTCGCGATCACATGGCCCAGGAGGGCCGGATCTGCAGCAGGGGGACTCCCTGGGATGCCAGGCAAGTCCCCCCATCGCGATTGCTGGTGTGGGATCGACAGTGAGCAGGTAAGTCCCCTGGACGGCGGGGACATAATGTGCCGTCCCCCAGCGTTTAGAGCTGGGTCCCCAAGGACGGCATAGTACGCCCGCCGTCTTCAAGGGGTTAAACAGCTTCCAGAGACTCTCTTCAATTTATGCTTTCCCGTGGTCATTTCCACAGGGGCACCCGTAGTGAATGGGTTTGGTGCTCGGCCCAATAGTAATCTAGTCTGGATTCCAAATCTACACAGAATAAAATGGAAATTTAGGGAATCCCAGCCAAATTGTCCTCTAGTGGAATAACCTATGGTCTCAAGCTAATTTTGTGCCATTAATGACTGATCCTTTCAAAAAGGGTAATCCAGATGTTAAAATGACAGCAGGCACCCCCTGTATGACAAATAGAGCCAACCCAGACAATTGTTAAAGGACCACTATAGTGCCAGGAAAACATACTCGTTTTCCTGGCACTATAGTGCCCTGAGGGTGCCCCTACCCTCAGGGTCCCCCTGCCGCCCGGCTCTGGAAAGGGGAAAAGGAGTAAAACGTACCTTTTTCCAGCGCTGGGCGGGGAGCTCTCTGCCTCCGATCCTCCTCCGTTCCGCCCCGTCGGCTGAATGCGCACGCGCGGCAAGAGCTGCGCTCGCATTCAGCCGGTCACATAGGAAAGCACTTGCGTGCTCTCACTGTGATTTTCACAGTGAGAATCACGCAAGCGCGGCTGTCAGTGAGACAGCCACTAGAGGCTTTGGGGGAAGGCTTAACCCATTTATAAACATAGCAGTTTCTCTGAAACTGCTATGTTTATAAAAAAAATGGGTTAACCCTAGCTGGATCTGGCACCCAGACCACTTCATTAAGCTGAAGTGGTCTGGGTGCCTAGAGTGGTCCTTTAATAACCCAATATTGTTCACAGTTATTGTTGATTGTGAAAATAATACCCATTGCCGACAAAACATAAGAAAAAAGGTTTTCTACAGGATTAGCAAACTGTCACTTCTCATAGTATGTGTGATCAGACTTCTGGTCTGAACATGCTTTGCTATGTTGAGAGCTCCATAACTGTAACATTTTCACTGTTTATTTCATTTTGTCATATTTATGCCAAGAAAATTATATTTATAGTTTTTAAGCATCCAGTATGTTATGGTCATATTGAAAACATTCTTACAACCAGCTGATGCTCAGAACTGTATTGATGTTGTGTATAAAAGATCAGTTATAAACAAGTGCTTAAAAATAGGAATTGGAATCGAAGTAGAGTTTATCAAGTATAAATGGGAGGAAAGAGAAGGGTATTAATGAAAAAATATATAATAAAACTAGTGCTCCTAATTGGGCTGTCCCAAATGCAAAGAATCCGCACAAGTCTGTGTTGGAATGGTTGTGGAGAGATAGGATCCTTCCTTCATTGTTGGTGGACTTGCCCCAAAACTAAGTCTGTTTGGCTCCAGGTGACTGCTCTACTGAATTACCTTTTGGATAATCCATACCTTATGGATGCATGGGCACTGTTTCCCCTTGAATGTAAACATCCAGTGAGATGCACTTTGACTTGCTATCGACAAAACTGAAATTTGGTCCACTAGGTGAACGGGATTACTAACCAACGGAATTTGTATTTCCATAATGCCCCTCCTTTCTCCCCCTGGCACACCTCCTCACCTCTTCTTCTCTACCTCCTCTCTCCTTCTCTACTTTGTACATAGTTTACTTCTGCCCAGTTGTTCTTTGCCCTGTTCCTTCGCCCAGGCCCTATATATAGCTACGTTTGGCCAAGTACGCTTGCAGAGGCATTGAGGCCTTGAGATTAACTAGTCACTGTTGCCCGAGTGTATAACACTCCACTTCTGCACTTCTGAGCCATTAACAACTTTAGATAACCAGCATGCAACATGGCTTTCCCTTATGGAAGTATACATACTGTAGCGGTACTTACCCTCTCCAAGGGCCGGGCGAGGTCCTCTTTCCCCGCCGCGTGCGTATCGGGCGCGCTTTTAAAGGGACAGTGGGAGCCTAAAATCAAAAAGGTCTCCCATTGGCCATGTCATTCCAAATTCCCCATACACTCACGTTTTGGGGGTGTGGATATGCCAATCAAATTAAACTATTAGGTATTTATACTCACCTTTCCCTTAGCTCCCTGCCCTATCGTGGTTTCTGATTCAGTTCCCTTTAGTGCTTGCTTCGTGTAGTAGTGTTTTTTTCGTGCTTGACCTCGGCTTTGTACCTGACTCAGTTTTTCTCATTATCCCTGCTTTGTCTTGTTCGCCGGCTTCCTGACTCCTGTGTACCAGTCCTTGGCTAGTTCTTGTTATCGGTGTCTCTCTGTTCCCTTGACCTCGACTCATTCTTGACTCTGTCTTTTCCCTGTCTACGCCGAGTCCGGCCATTCTAAGGCCCGGTAAGACGTATCTTGTTATCTTGTCTCTCGTTGGACTAAACTTGCGTGTTGGGGTATACTACCGTGACACATACAAATTACCCTTCCATTTCACCCGCCTGTGTATTTGAAGCATAGTGGGTGATAACTGCAAGTTTTCTTTGACCACTGGGGATTTTTAGCCCTGACGTTCACAGCAAGGACCGCCTGGAAGCATTGTGTTATTTACAGACAGGTTGGTTACACTGTTTATCCCTATAAATGTTTTATCACATTGTGTTTTTTCTAACTACTGTATTGTTTACTATATTGTATGATTGTGAATATACTAAAGATTTATTTTTTATTTTTTTTTAAATAAAAAAAAATAATACATGTTGTACAGTTATACTTATAATTACATTCATCTGTATCATACCTTAGATCAGGTTTCTCTGTAAAATAAATTAATAATAACAGAATAAATCTGGATGTGGGGAAATTATCTCAATCTAAACTGGTGATGAGTTTCTCCTGAATAAATATATTGTTACGGACCGTTTCAGCAGACAAGGGGTTAAAATCGTTTAGGCGATAATCCCCTTTTCACAGACAGGCACAGCTACTGTAAAATCACGAAAACTCACGAATTGGATATAAGTGAATGCACCAAACTCACAAACTGCATACAAGGGAATAAGGTAGCACTCCAAACTCCCGAACTGGAACCTCACGAATAGCTGCTAGCAGACGAACAGTAAAAGCTCCCAAGCGGCTTACACTCCTGGCAGTCAGTCCCTAACAGCATACAGTGAATCCCCCCAAGAACGAGACAAGGGTCCGTGTTGAGGGTCAAGCAGTGGTCTGTTTATTGAGGGCTACCTGCCCCTGTATTTATGCAGGTCTCCCACCTGGTGGACACTCCCCTAGGGGACCAAATGGAAGACTGTAACACAGACAGACATGTATCACATTACAGACTCACAGAAGCAAAACATCCTCACAATGCATCCTGGCTTCCTCCCTTCTGCCCTGGAGATAATTGGAGAAGTAATTCAATTATCTCCCAGGACAAAGGCAAAACTCCATTACACACGTGGGGACCCAAATACAGTAATATGCTTTAAAATACATAAAGTTACTTTTTATACATTAAACATAGACATGTCACATATCCCCAGATAGCTCAGGTCTGAGTGCACATTATTAGGTGAATGGCACTCAGACCATATGAATACAGTTTAATCGCCATGGAGCCAAAGTCTTTAATCACATGAATAGGCTCCATGGCATAGCTATCTGGGTTACCACAAATTCACATGAAACAAAATACCGAATGAACGGCTGTTCGGTTACATCCCCACGAATAGGAACCAGGAGACGGAAGGCTCAGCGGTGTTCGTGCAAATAAGTGTCCGTTTATAGTTCCATAGTTTAGGTGCCGAACACCGCTGGCCGTACGGGACTTGTAAAATGGCCACCGCTACGTGTTCGGTGGACGAACAAAGACCACCCTGCTTTCGTCAATTAAGCTGCGGTTAACCGCAGCTTCAGGGTGGTCAATTGGCGGCACACTCCAGCTCCCAGGTGGTCGTGCAATCGTTAGTTTGTTCGGTAGATAAAATCTACCGAACACCCCGGCAGAAAAGGCAGAAATAAGCCTTTCTGCAGGGAAAATAAGTCTTTTAAAGTCTGGTCCATAGTCCAAAGGCAGCAGGCGGGCAACCAGGCTCCTCCAATGCAATGTGGCGAGATTGGTCTCGTCACATATATATATAAGAGGAATTAAGGACCTAGTAAGGGAGTCAATGGTTAGTCAGCTTCCTACTAGGCAAAGGGTTTGTTATGACAAGATTACTCCATCATTGATCTTGAAAGGTTTACTATAGTGCAAGTGATTAAAGGAAAAATTGGAAAAACTAATTTTACATTTTCTATGGTTTAGGTTTAATACAGGTGCATACTTAAAGGATTATAGCTATTAAATCCATAATATATGATTTTTTTGTATAGATAGATTATACATTTGATTGATTTTGGAACTGTTATAGGTTTACTTATTTTGCATTAATCCAGCATTGTCATGATTGGAGGTCCAAGGTTGTTATGCAAATGTAACATCCTACTTCCGGTCATTGCCTTGATCCCATCCGTTTCTGGCACCAGTGTCCCTGCATTTGAACTCTTTAAATCTGTTTAAATCTGTTTAAAAATGTATTTCATCCCCCCTTTGTCAATCAGTTTGTGGCATAGTTTATAATTGCAACAACTGATTGGCAGGAGAGAGCAGGAGAACCCCGTTCGGTGTCACAGCACATATTGTCCAAGTTCATATTGTTGTAGTGGTTATGGTATTTGAGTGTTCCTTTAAGATTTAATAGATTTTAAGCTTGTTTGAGCAGCGCCTTCTTTATCTCTTGTCTCTCTACATTTTTGTATGTAATTTATTTGTTGTAAAATGTTCGCTTTCTACAATTGTAAAGCGCTGCAGAATATGTTGGCACTAACTAATAATCATTTCATGTACATATCTAAAATTTTCCACTGTTTACAAAGATATATATGAAATTAAAAAAGCAAGTGTGAAATTTGAAACTAAATATGAATTCAATTTCAATATGAAAAACTATAACTCAAGATTGCTCAGTTTAGTTGCTTGAGGCATCCATAGAATGGAGACTTGATTTAAAGGCAGTGTATTCATGCAATATTTAACATTCACACTCTCTGGAAGTAATATCTGCACACTGTATATACATTTAATTTCTCCCTGGCAAGTCTTTAGTACAGTCCCCTCACTCAACAAAGACATGTACATCGAGTTACTTTATGCATTCTTTTAAAATGTATGCTGTCTTCCTGATGTCCTACTGCTCCTTCTGTATCATTCGACGTCCCCATGTATGGCATGAGGATATCAAACGTCTTTTAATGCTTATCATAGGGATGTGCTGAATTCATTGCTTTTCTAGGAGAAGCATTGGAGTGGACAAGAAGATGATGAGGAGACAACCTCCAGGAGGGCAAGAAAGTAAGCTGAGCATGTGGCTGCATGGAGTGAGCCTCTGCGCTGGAAAAAGGGTAATGAAAACACTTATCTTTGGAACACTTATAAAGGCACTGAATCTAAATGGGGAGCAGAACACAATATCGTTCCTTTAATTGTGTAACTTCATGTTTGGCAGGTCATTTTTTTTTTTTTAATTGCTGAGTGATCACACCTCCTGTAGTACACATTTTGCGCATTAGGAGGCCTATATAGTTATATAAGAAGCTGGGATTTTTTAATGAATATTTTATCTTGAAATACCTATTTTCTATTCTGCAGTTAAAGGTTCTAAACCATAAAGTGCTTTTAAAAAGATTTTTCTAAGGGGGAGGGGCCTGACAGCCAAGATGGCTAGACGTGTTCGGCACTAGTTCCAGCACAATAGAGCAATAAATAAGCGTATTATCCTTCATACCACGCTGGATTCAGCCCTAATCGACTTGTACACTGTCCGACAACGAGTGGGCAACGGAGGCTAATCAAGCTGACCCGAGACAACGAGTACACACGGCGCCTGACAATGAGGCCTAGCTTAAATTGCAGCCAAGCGCCTGGGAGAGGCGGCCGCTCTCTGGGCACGAAGCAAGCTCCCAACGAAGTCTGCTTTGTCGCCCTGCGACTGTTTTTGTTATGTATAGATATTTTGGAGATCTTGTGTATACAATACCTGTTTTATTTATTTATTTTGATGCAACAGTTTAATACTTTATATAATTCGTTCTGCCGCTTTGTACTAGAATGTAATTACTTTACCCACCACTGTGACATGTTAAAAGAGCTAAACTGGCTGTCGCTGGAATCCCGACGCACTCTTCATCTTTCCAGCCTTGTGCATGAGAGCATTTCTGGGAAGCTCCCATCCTACCTGAGTATAATGCTCTCCCCAGCTGTTCCGACCTCCTGTAACCTCCAATCCAGTACCACCACGATATTTAGCTTACCGCAATACAGAATTAAAGTGGGTCGATCCTCATTTTCCTACTGAGCAGCGCAATTATGGAATAACCTCAGGGACACTGTCAAGTCTTCATTCAATCTAAAATCTTTAAATTAATTAAATATATATATATATATTTATGCGTGTGTGTGTGTCAGTGGTCAAGTCCTGGGGGAAAAAGTGTGGGAACTCACCCAAGATCCCCCCCCACCCCATCTCCTATCCATATAGTGCAGTGTGTGTATAATGAATGTAGTGTGTTTGTAGTAAATGCAGAGTATGAATAATAAATGTAGTGTGTTTGTAGTGAGTGCAAAGTGTGTATAATGAATGCAGTGTGTTTGTAGTGAGTGCAAAGTGTGTATAATGAATGCAGTGTGTTTGTAGTGAGTGCAAAGTGTGTATAATGAATGCAGTGTGTTTGTAGTGAGTGCCGTGTGTATAATAAATGTACTGTGTTTGTAGTGAGTGCCGTGTGTATAATAAATGTACTGTGTTTGTAGTGAGTGCAGTGTGTATAATGAATGTAGTGTTTTTGTAGTGAATGCATAGTTTGTATAATGAATGTAGTGTGTTTGTAGTGAATGTAGTGTGTTTGTAGTGAGTGCAGAGTGTGTATAATGAATGTAGTGTGTTTGTAGTGAGTGCAGTGTGTATAATAAATGTAATGTGTAGTGAGTGCAGAGTGTGTATAATGAATGTAGTGTGTTTGTGGTGAGTATAATAAATGTAGTGTGTTTGTAGTGAGTGCAGAGTGTGTATAGTGAATGTAGTGAGTGCAGAGTGTGTATAGTGAATGTAGTGTGTTTGTAGTGAGTGCAGAGTGTGTAGTGAGTGCAGAGTGTGTATATTGAATTTACTGTGTTTGTAATGAGTGCAGTGTGTGTAGTGAATGTAGTGTGTTTGTAGTGAGTGCAGAGTGTGCATAATGAATGCAGAGTTTGCATTGTGAATGTAGTGAGTGCAGAGTGTGTACAATGAACGCAGTGTGTGTAGTGAATGTAGTGTGTTTGTAGTGAGTGCAGAGTGTGCATAATGAATGCAGAGTGTGTATTGTGAATGTAGTGAGTGCAGAGTGTGTATAGTGAAAGTGGTGTGTTTGTAGTGAGTGCAGAGTGTGTAGTGAGTGCAGAGTGTGTATATTGAATTTACTGTGTTTGTAATGAGTGCAGTGTGTGTAGTGAATGTAGTGTGTTTGTAGTGAGTGCAGAGTGTGCATAATGAATGCAGAGTTTGCATTGTGAATGTAGTGAGTGCAGAGTGTGTATAGTGAATGTAGTGTGTTTGTAGTGAGTGCAGAGTGTGTAGTGAGTGCAGAGTGTGTATATTGAATGTACTGTGTTTGTAATGAGTGCAGAGTGTGTAAAATGAATGTAGTGTGTTTGTAGTAAGTACAGATTGTGTGTAATGAATGCAGTGTGTGTGTGTGCTGAATGATGTGTGTGTGTGCTGGATGAAGTGTGTGTGTGTGTGTGTGCTGGATGATAGGGGGGAAGCATTTTTTTTTTTAATTTGTGTTTATATTCTTACCTTGCCAGGGAGGGGGAAGATCGCCTGGTGGTCCGGTGGTATGGTGGAGAGAGCCAGCCGCTGCACACGGGGGCCCAGCAAACTCTGTGTTCCCTCTCCAGGCCCTTTGTATATCTCTTTCTTCCTACCTTTGTGTTTCTCTTACTTCCTCATCAGCCCCTTTTGTGTGTCTCTTTTCTCCTCACAGCCCTTTTGTGTCTCTTTCTTCCCCCCAGCCCCTTTGTGTGTCTCTTTCTTTCCCCCCGGCCACTTTCTGTGTCTCTTTCTCCCCTTAGCCCCTTTCTGTGTCTCTTTCTCCCACCACGAGCCTCTTTGCCTTGCTTTTTCCTCCCAAACCATACAGACATAGATATACAGGTACAAATACATACATGCACAAAGGCACAACCATACAGGCACGTAGTCATAAAAGGAACACAAACAAACACAGTCATACAAGCAACCAGTCATGCACAGACACACAGACAGTCATACACAGACATACAGGCAACTGGTCATACAGAGACACACAGACGGTCATACAGAGACACGCAGACAGTCATACAGAGACACGCAGACAGTCATACAGAGACATGAAGGCACAGTCATACAGTGACAAAGATACAGTCATACAGTGACATACAGAACAAGGCATACAGACACAGTTATACAGAGACATACAGACGCAGTCATACAGAGATTTACACACAGTCATAAAGAGACAAACAGACGAAAGGCATACAGAGACATACATAAACAGACATATACTGCTAGTGATGAGAGGAGGAGAGGGATGGCTGCTAGTGATGGGAGGGAGAGAGGGGGATGGCTGCAAGGGATGGGAGGGGGAGATGATGATAGCTACTAGTAACAGAGAGAGGAGGATTGCTGTTAGTGATAGGGGTGAGAGTAATGGCGGCTAGTGATGGGGAGAATGTGTGGCTGCTAGTGATGGGGGAGAAGGGGATGGCTGCTAGTGATAGGGGTGAGTGAGGTATTGCTGCTAGTGATGAGGGAGAGGCGGATGGCTGCTAATGATAGGGGAGAGGAGGATGGCTGCTAGTGATGGGCGAAAGGGGATGGCTGCTAGTGATGGGGGAGAGGGGATGGCTGCTAGTGATGGGGGAGAGGGGATGGCTGCTAGTGATGGGGGAAAGGGGATGGCTGCTAGTGACTGGGAATAAGGGGATAGCTGCTAGTGATGGGGGGAAGGTGATGGCTGCTAGTGATAGGGGTGAGTGAGGGATGGCTGCTAGTGATGGGGAGAAGGGGTGGCTGCTAATGATAGGGGAGAGGAGGATGGCTGTTAGTGATGGGGGAAAGGGGGTGGCTGCTAGTGATGAGGGAAAGGGGATGGCCGCTAGTCATGTAGAGAAGGAGATGGCTGCTAGTGATAGGGGTGAGTGAGGGATGGCTGCTAGTGATGGGAAGAAGGAGGATGGCTGCTGGTGGGGAGAAGGGGTGGCTGCTAATGATAGGGGAGAGGAGGATGGCTGTTAGTGATGGGGGAAAGGGGATGGCTGCTAGTCATGTAGAGAAGGAGATGGCTGCTAGTGATAGGGGTGAGAGGGGGTGGCTGCTAGTGATGGGAAAAGGGGATGGCTGCTAGTGATGGGAAGAAAGGGATGGCTGCTAGTGATAGGGGTGAGTGAGGGATGGCTGCTAGTGATGGGGAGAAAGGGATGGCTGCTAGTGATAGGGGTGAGTGAGGGATGGCTGCTAGTGATAGGGGTGAGTGAGGGATGGCTGCTAGTGATAGGGGTGAGTGAGGGATGGCTGCTAGTGATAGGGGTGAGTGAGGGATGGCTGCTAGTGATAGGGGTGAGTGAGGGATGGCTGCTAGTGATAGGGGTGAGTGAGGGATGGCTGCTAGTGATAGGGGATGGGTGGCTGCTAGTGATGGTGAGATTGGATGGCTGCTAGTGATTAGGGTGAGAGAAAGCATAAGAGTAATAGAAGTGAGGTGGCACTGTTGGACCAATAAAACACAGAGCTCCACATGAACTACAAGATTTAGCTCTGTGGAGCTCTATGCTAGGTACATTATTATTGCATGAAAAAATAAATAAAACATGGCTGCTTACCATTGGTGGTGTAAGTAGCTGAAGAGAGATGTTCTTCCTCCTCCCTGCTCGGTAATCCTCTAGCAGGGCCTGACAGGAAGTGAAGTTAAATGCCCCGCCCACTGCAGGCTTCACTCCTCAGTAAACTGCCGCGGGGGAGAGTAGTGTGAGCAGGCACATCTCCTGCATCTTGACAGCCATCAGACCACCAACAGCAGACAGTGCATTGTGCTGGGTACGGGGAGAAATGAGCACAGCGACATTGCGCCCCCTGGGCAGGTCCTGCAGGATCACTAGCAGGAACGGCGTTCCTGCTTTGGAAAAAGTGCAGGAACGCCGTTCCCATGCGTTCCTGCAGGACTCGAGCCCTGGTGTGTGTGTGTGTATATATATATATATATATATAGTTTGTATATTGTATTTTTGTAATATTGTATCCTATTGTAACAATGCAATGTTTTGTGGACCCAGGTAAAATATTTTATAAATAAATAAATAAATATATCTGGACATTTTATGGACTTTGCAACCATTGAGACTGTTGATAAGACTTTTGGTATTTTAATTCACATGATTTTTAAGTTTATTAAAGTGAATTACTTCAGACACTAGATATTAAACCTGATCTTAACTAAAGATGACCTCCGCAAGCTCTGGAAGGAGGCATGGAACGCTAAGTATGGAAAGCAAAATGGCCATCATACATGAAGAATCTTGAACAAGGCGCGGAACGCATCTGTGGAGCGCAAAGTGGCCATCGCACCAGCAGGAAGGAGCTATGGCTTGAGTCGGTGCACCAAAACAATGCGTGGAGAAACACCATTAAGTAGCGTGGTACCCATGCCGAAACCTGATTGGAAACATGAGGAATCGATAATAAGTCATTCTTATGAGTATTTAAACAGAAGATCTACAGGGCAAAAATAATGGCTGAAGCAACCATTTGTGATGAAACGCTTTTTAGAGACAAAGAAAGCCCTGCTATATTTTCGATTTTATTTCTATATTTTTTTTAATCAGTCCATAATTGGTTTTATATTTGTTATTGTCTAAAAATAAGTTAATTAATCACTACTACAAAGAGAATATATTTCATCACTAAGAGAGACACTTGCTGGAGAAATAGAGCCTATAAGAAAATAAAAATATGTGATACATTGCTTTTTTTTTTTTAAATATTATTTTATCTAGATATGCTACACTATATGTTTATTTCCCTCTCATTTACAAATCTGCCATTGCATAAATAGAAGAAAGGGAGGGAGTCCCCTCATAAAGACTCCAAAAGCTACAGAAATAGAGCCATATTTTACTTTCCATTCTTATGAGTTTGTCCTTATACAAGTGTTTTTTTTTTAAAATAAATTCTTTATTTTAGACAATATTGAGCTAGACAGGTACAGTGTATGCCATGCATGTGAAAATAGTTGTGCCATACAGTTAGAGATGCATATAACAGGATTGAAGAGACGTTTACAAGTGTTTTAAATACAATTAAATATATATTTTTAGATTGTCTGCACTATTATTCTTTTTGTGTTTTGTTGTTTTTGAGGTTCAAAACTCCAAGGAAACATATTGTAAGCATACTGTAAAATATTGTTACGTGTAAGAAGTTTTTTTTACTAAAACAATTTTTTTCCTAAAATATAGTAACACCATTAATCACTGCGTTTTATAAATATACACTTAAAAGTTGCATTTTGTGAATTGTGGCAAAGATGAAACCCATACTTAGAAAATCCCTTTAAATAGCTCCTTTAACTGCCGTTAAGTAAATATTTGCACATATTATACAGATAAGCAGTTTAATAACCATACCGATGGTTTTTGTACTAGTTGTTTGAAAATGTATATATATACATATATAAATGTATATATATATATATATATATATATATATATATATATATATATATATATATATATATATGTATATATAAGCACTTTACTAATAAGTACTTTAAATTGATTGTTTATAGTGTTTTACACTTTTTACAAAAACACATTTAAATGCTCCACGCTTACAAAACACTTTTAAGCAATTTTTAGATCTCAATGGATATATCGTTAGTGGTTGAACAACTAACCCAGTTAAACAAGAATAGATATAGGATCAATGTTTCGTTTTGTTTTTTTAAAAAGAGGCCTTCGCATGTACATATGCATTTTTTATTTTATATTCGTTATACCTGATTTTTTTGCCATCTCTTTTTAGCTTAGGCTTACCTTACATACATATTTACCTTTTAGTACTTGCTTGGGCTTCATATGCTTTCCTGGTGAAGTCCATAAATGTCTGGTCTAGGAAAGAACTGTATGTTACTTAAAGAGACTCTAAGCACCAAAAACACTTCAACGTATGGTAGTGGTTATGGTGCTAGGAAGCTATATAACAGCACTAGCAAATCGACTAAATGTTTACCTTTATGATTAATCATATATTAGTTGCTCTAGGTGCTATCCTTGATGCTGGCCATGTGAGCTTACACTTTAAAGGTCCTTAGAGAGGTACTATAAACCCATGCCACTTAATTGTGTGTATGGATTTGAGATAGTTTGCAGCTAACTTTTTTTTGTTTTGTTGGTATATTTGGGATGATGAATACTTTAGCCATTGCTGCCGCCCAAGACTAGTAAGAGTTTACACATTCCAGCTCTGGGAGTTATCAGATTGGAATGGGGTGGCTGAACTTGGGGGTGTGCCCAAAATGTGTGGATACTTCAGTAATGCACACCAAGCTGACTGACAGCCTACGAATTGGCCTCAATCAGGGAAGACCTGATTTATGTGCAACATGAAATGGTCACCTTATCCCACACCATCTTGTATGTTCATAATACTTGCTTTAAATAATATGCTATCAGAACTGCAGCACAGCAAGCATAATGAACAAATATAATGGGAGGGATTTCACTCCCATAACAAGTATTTTTTATTGAACTCAATTATGGAACCCCTACTCTCTCCCCCCCCTCTCTCTGTTTTCTGGAATATGGCACTAGGCTTAAGGCTGTTGGAATAATGAAACATAAATTATAGGAATCCACTTTACTTGTAGGAAAACATTGATTTAAAAAAAAAAAATTATGGAAATTAATTATTATGTATTGAAATTTACATGAACTCTGTGTGTGTCGGATTAGAAGGGTATACAGGTTTTACAGTTAATTTGAATTAAAAAATAATGCAATGCATTTTAAAGGCACGGGTAGTTCCGCATATATTTGAATGGGATAGACTTGCATAATGAGTAAGTATATTCCTCTGAATAATTAAATATACCCAGAAGGAATCTGAATGCCCTTTTCTGAAAGACAGGCTGTTTCATAGATCAAGTAGAGGAGCGATGACATTAATATAGCTCCTCCATGACTGTATTTAACTTGTGCTCTGTTTAATAGACGATTGTGAATCAAAGTCTTGAAATTTCTTTTTTAAAATGGAGGTTTGGTTTCCCAAAATATGCTACGCTATTACATTGAGTTGCTGTTGAATATATCAATTTTTACAAATATTTTAGATTACCCTAATGAGCTAGTTAAAAGTTGGCTCTAGACTGTACATGCATTTCATCAATCTCAGGTTGATGCAGGGTAGAATACTTCAAGTGCCAAGTCCGTCAGAAAGCAGCAATATTCACAACGCATCTTGACCAAACTCAGGGTCTTCTTCAGGTGCATATGTTCACACAATGTCAATACACCCATATAATGTTCTTATTTAGTCCAGGTGTGTTAATTGTCATGAACCAATGCTCATTACCAAATATGGTCAGTTTCCTGTGGCTTTTCGCCACCTCCACTATGTCGGGCCCTTAACACACCATGTGTCTCTTAAAGGAACACTATAGTCACCTAAATTACTTTAGCTCAATAAAGCAGTTTTATTGTATAGATCATTCCCCTGCAATTTCACTGCTCAATTCGCTGTCATTTAGGAGTTAAATCACTTTGTTTCTGCTTATGCAGCCCTAGCCACACCTCCCCTGGCTATGATTGACAAAGCCTGCATGAAAAAAAAAAACTGGTTTCACTTTCAAACAGATGTAATTTACCTTAAATAATTGTATCTCAATCTCTAAATTGAACTTTAATCACATACAGGAGGTTCTTGCAGAGTCTAGCAAGCTATTAACATAGCAGGGGATAAGACAATCTTAATTAAACAGAACTTGCAATAAAGAAAGCCTAAATAGGGCTCTCTGTACAGGAAGTGTTTATGGAAGGCTGTGCAAGTCACATGCAGGGAGGCGTGACTAGGGTTCATAAACAAAGGGATTTAACTCCTAAATGGCAGAGGATTGAGCAGTATGGCTGCAGGGGCATGTTCTATACACCAAAACTGCTTCATTAAGCTAAAGTTGTTCAGGTGACTATAGTGTCCCTTTAACCCGTCTCGATTAGTAACTCTCACCCCATGTATTTGTTTCTGTTCTTCCTTTTGTGTATTTTTCAGATTTTGTCTGTGGCGTTGCTTTGCAGTCTGTGGTACAGGATCTTTTTACATATTTACATAGACTGAAAAAAAGACTGTCCATAAAGTTCAGCCTTTCCTAGATCTGTTTCTGCTGTTTTCTCCAAAAGATGGCAAAAAACACAGTTTGAAACTCTTTTCAATTTTGCAACAACAACAGAAAAACCTCTTTGACCCAAGAATGACAGTGAGATCTCTCCTTGGATAAAGAAGTTATTAACCTACCTATTAAATATTATATCCCTTTTGCAAAAACAAATTCAGTCGCTTTAAAAAAAAGAAAAAAATTGGATCGACTCTGCTAAAACCTCCTCTTAAGGCAGAGAATTCCACAGAATATTGAATGTATAAGATGCACCCTACTCTCTATGAATCAAACACTATGTATATGAATATGCATATGTACTATATGTTCTAATAGTACAACTCTGCAACAGTGTATCATATAATTGAGTAAAAAGTTGTACCAGTTTTATACTATGTATCAAACTGGTCCAAGATCTAAGGACTACTGAGATCTTGGACCTCAGTAGTCCTTAGAAAAGTTCATTAATCCACATTCCTGGCATTCTATTCCACAATTCCAGTGGAGTCCTTGCCTGTTGTGCTCGGCATCCCAAGTATCCGCAAGTGATGTATGCCTTAGTTCCAACTTTACCAGTGTTCTTTACAGGCTGGATGCCAGTAGTGGGAGTCAAAGTCCTTCCAAGCGGATTTATCCGCGGTCGCGGCTTTTTCAATGGATCTGACTTGGCTCTCATGTTATCCATATTTAAAGGCTGCATATTCAGTTAATGACTCATCGTACATAATACAATAGTGATCAAAAGTATATATTGGTACATGGGGGGTGTTAACATATATTTCAAATTAGTGTAAATCCTTCAGTAATTCATAAATTCTAAATTAACATGCTTTTGGGATTAAAAAGTCCCCACTGGACAGACAGACCAGGCAAGCTGATTAGTCACCTGGCTACATTGCCGGCAGGAACGCTGGACCACCAGGGTACACACAAGATGGCCGCTCAGCAGGAGCCAAGAAGGGCGGGCGCACACACCACACTACCCGCTCGCTGCATGGAGGGCTTTGACAGGCTCTGCAAGGGCCTCTGGACACTACTTCGCCACCGCAAAGCGTCCTGCAACCAAGCAGCCAGAGCGATCGCCCTGTGGCCTGCAGACGCCATTACAGATACCCACTCCAAGCCAACAGGCCCTCTAAATGGCCACGAAGGTGCCAAAAACCGTCATGGCGGACCATAGTGCCAGGCTGCCGGAACCCACGCACTCGCTCCCATGCACACAGCAGCTGGATCAAGGAGCCATCCCTGCAGCCACACCACCTACCTAAACAAAGAACCTCGGTCCAAGGAGGCACAACTCTACACCCGGAAAGGATAGCTGAACAACACATGGCTATACCAAAGGACGCTTCACACAGAAACACCACAGATGGAACTAAACCCGGGGGCCTTACTGAGCAGCGAGCTTTACATGGACACAGCAAGTATATGCTACCGATGCCCGTAACAGGCATAGGCTGAGGGACTCCTTGCCTGCATAACTCAGCCCCCAACCTGGGCCCACAGCGGTGGTACACATACCCCTCCTCCCTGCGACCACATGCTAAATAGTTCATGTTTGCATCCTGTTCCTTTATTGATCCCACTTTAGCAATAGCAGGTCACCTGCCAGGCCACCCAGTGGAACCTCATTTCATGTAGATAGGGAAGCAGTAACACATCTTGTTTGCCTTTATAATCTAAGCCTTAGCTGCTGACTCCACCTGTCTACAATGTGTTCTAGAGATCATATAAATACTGAAAAAAAAAATGTGACTAATCTCTAACAGTTTCATATCTTAAATTTTGCAATGTGCTAGCCGTTAAGCGACTATTGCCTGCTCCTACTATTAGCATAGATAGATCAAACATGTTTCTATGCCGTATATTCACAGACCCACGCTATGCATATCATTTCTGTTTTATAATATATAAAACTTGTGCAGACATTTTACTTGCCATGTTTGAAAATGTATGATTTTGCGTGTGACTGCTGTTGTGGCAACACACACTCGTTGTTAAAACATGCACAACAAAAATAAAGAATTTAAAAAGAAAAATTCAATCTTAAATTATTTCTGGGTGTTGTTAGAGATAATCTCGTTGATGCCTTGGGTCGAGGTCATTTTACTGACTCTGCAGATGATGCAATTATGACAGAAGAAGAAACATTTCCTCTTAGACTTGCTTCACCTTTGTGGGGTTTGCAAATGGCTGTTTGTTAATTTCATCTTCCACATCCTTGTTCTTACTGTTATAATATCCTTTCTTCCCTTCTAAATTTGTGCCCTGTGTATAGCCCTACTTATAAGTAAAGGTCATACAATGGTTTACATAGGTCCCAGATATGTTTGTATAGTGTTATCATATCCCCTCTGAAGCGTCATTTCCCCCTCTGACGCATCGGTTGTCTCCTCTCCCTGTAACAAGCACTGCAGCTGGGGAGGGAGACCAACTGTATTCACTCCCGTTTGCTCCGGCTACCACTGGAGAGGGGGACTGGCTATCTCCATTCCCAGTTGTTCCAGCTGCCGATGGGGAGAGAGACCGGTTGTCTCTTTTCCCTTTAACAAGCACTGTCGCTGGGAGGGAGACCAACTTTCTCCACTCCCATTTACTTTGGCTGCTGCTTGGGAGGGGGACTGGCTCTCTCCATTTCCTGTTTCTCCAGCAGTTGTCTCCTCTCCCTGTAACAAGCACTGCCTCTGGGGAGAGAGACCGACAATCTCTGCTCCCAGCAACTCATGCTGCCGCTGGAGAGAGACCAGTTGTCTTCTCTTCCTGCATTGTACACTGCCGCTGGGGAGTGAGACCGGTTGTCTCCACTCCCAGTAATGCCTGCTGCCGCTGGGGAGTGAGACCGGTTGTCTTAGCTCCCATTTGATCTCGCTGCCGTTGGGCAGGGAGACTGATTGTCTCCGATCCCAGTAACTCGAGCTCCTTCTCCCTGAAGGACCAACTGCTGCTGAGGAGATGTCTGAGTGGCTGAGGACCCCATGCCACGGGGTTGGGATTCTGGGCCGACTGCAAGCTGCACTCTGTCCCGATGCCAGCGCTTCAGCTGGAGATGCTGTTTGCTCCTCGGGCTTACCAATGTAGAGATCTCCCCCACTCTCACACCTGCAGGAACATCAGCAGGTTGGGGGCAGAGGACAGTGGCACTCTGTCCCAATGCCAGCACTTTGGCTGGAGTGGTGGCTGGAGTCCTGCGCCACCGACTGTTTTAGACAGAGTCTAGCAACACTCTGCCCTGCTGCCAGCTCTTCCACTGAGGCTGCACTGTGCTGCTGGGAAAGTAGGCCGGCTACCTCTACCTCCTCTCGCTGTGTTGTAATCTGCCGCTGGGGAGTGAGGCCAACTACAACTACCTCCGCTCCCTTGGTTGAGATCTGCCACTGGGGAAGGAGGTTGGCTCCCTGTACCTTTGCACACTGGGTTTCCACTGCCGCAGGGGAGGGAGGCTTAGATCCTCTGATGTAAAGTCAATTAAATCTGTGGGCACATCCTCAAAGATCAGTTGCACCACTTCTGCCGAAGAGCTGTTGCAAACCTCTTTTTTTGCTGGAGACCTCCTCCCCTCGTCTTAGCCATCAGGAACTCATGGTATCTCTTGGCTTGTATATCGGCAGTCACCTGGTTCCAGGTGGCCTGGAAGGTCTCCATAGAAACATTAGAGCCATACCAGGCCAATCGCTGGCGCACCTTGAACAGAAACTCTGAGTAAGAGTCAGAGGATGCCATGCTTGCCTGCTTCAAGTCTGTGGGCACCTTTGCTTATGGATTGCCTCCAAAGAAAGCCAATCCATCCAACACTCTCCTCTTGAACTCCTTTCCTGACAAGGACGCTACACGAGTGGTACCACTATCCCTCTCCAGAAGATGCGCAGGTATCCCAGGGACGTTTTCCAAGTCGATAGGAAGCCACCATGCCACCGCTGCTACCAAATGTGATGGAGCTCCTGTGCTCCGACCAAGTACCTCCACCCAATCCGCTTCCTAGTTGCTTGCAGGGACCCTGGAAGGCTTCTGCCCCAGTCGACACAGCTTGATTGGGGTCCTTCTGAGGCTTTTGCACTTGACCAGGCTGCAGCTCTCCTTCCAGGTAGGTATTGTCCCCTCTACCTATTCCGCTGCCGCCCTTCTTTCAAGCAGGCATCGTCCCCTCTACCTATTCCACTGCAGCTCTGCTTACAGTGATTCTGGTTATTGCCTTTACAAAGGCAATTGCGGCTCTCTAGCTCTCTTGACTTCTCCATGGGCCAGAGGGATCCTTCAGCCAGCAAACAGGTCATTAGACTCTGCCACTGGGATCCCTACAAATCCACACAGGACACAAGTACCAAAAGGAACTAACATACAAAACTTTAATTTTCTTGGAACTAATCCATATAATGATTACATAAAGATTGATGTGACAACTCAGTAAAAATACAAACAAGTCAAATCATAGCAGATAACATACATCAACTTATTTTAATTCAATGACATATTTATGAAGGGGTGGGGAAGACCATAATTAACAGAAAATTTCTCTCCTGCCTGCAGAATTAGTAACATGCAAATCTACCTGAATATGCAAATTAACCAGCCCTGATATTTAGGTAGTGCATATTGCTGTTGCTGTCCCAACAAAGGGCACTACACAGGCTCCATAACTAAATCCAGCTAATTTTTAGCAATCCTCAGCAGTACAGGAGAGCAGACAAAACATTTAACAGTATACACACATACATTATAAACTATTACATAATACACACCCTGCACCTATAATGTATACAGGGTGACTAAAACTTAAGAAAAGTCCAGCAACCTACATAAATAGTCTGTCTGAAGGTCCAGGTGATGGTGACTGCCGTCACAATCCTTTTTTAGAACAGGTTCCTAAAATTCCATGGCATATACAATGCCAGTAGTCTTACTATTTATTTATAAGGATGCAAAATTATATTTTCATCTTAAGAATGAATGCCCTTTTTTTATATGATATCTCACTGGCCTTAGCAGATTGACTTTGAACATTGTTGTCTGTAAGCGCTTCAGACTAGGTTTTTAGCCTTCTTTTGGATCAACAGCAAAAACATATATGTGAGGAAGGCTGAACTTGATGGACGTAAGTCTCTTTTCAGCTATGGAACTATGTAACTATGTAACCAAAATCCTTTTCCTGTGTTTCTTTCCTCTATGACACTACAATTTAGGGTGCAAGTAGCCTGTGTATTCTTAACCCTGAAGTGGATACTTTGCATTCATCTACATAAATTTAATCTGCCTTTTGAGTGCCAACTCCCCTAGTTTATCTAAATCCCTCTGCAGTAAAGTAATAACCCGCTCACATTGTATTACCTTACATAGGTTTATGTAATCTGCAAACAGTGAAACATGACTTTCAATGCCCATTTCAAGATCATTTATAAATAGATTCAAAAGAAGTGGTCCCAGAACATGGGATAAAGGCAGAGGATGTGGAATTAAGATTACATGCTGATGATTGCCTTGCTCTTGAGAGAGTTTCAGTACATTCTAAAACAGACTACAACAAGAGGGAGGGAATAAGAAGACAATAGGGAGACAATGTTTACTGGTCTCACTCAATAAACATTTCTTTTTCTTAAAAGATGAAGTGCCATGTGCCGCACTTAGTGTGTGGCCAGGGAGGCACATACATATATTATGTTCAGAGTCAATGGTGTATTTTAGATTTGTGCTACCCTAGGCAATTAAATGTGCCCCACCCCTTCCTGTTTAGGACCGAAACGCACTTTGACTGACAGACACAAAATGACACAATCACTCAGTGACATGCACACCCTCTCAGATATACATACACTGACATACACACACACTGATTTAACACACATATCCTTACTGATTTGACACACTGACAAACACACAATCACTCAGACACACACTAACAGACACATGCACATACTAACAGACACTCACTGACAGACATACACTTATAGACACACACATACTAACAGACAAACTCACATATCACATATACACACACACACATTCACTGAAAGACACACATACTCACTCACTCACAGACATACACTGACAGACACGCGCACTCACTGACAGACACACACACATTCACTGACAGACACACACACACACACACTCACAGACATACACTGACAGACACACACTGACAGATACACTCATTCACTGACAGACACACAGGCACTCACTGACAGACAGACACACACACTCACTCACAGACATACAGTGACAGACAAACTCACTCACAGACACACACTGATACTGACACACTCATATACATTGCCTCACACACTCACAATTTTTTTTTTTTTTTATTAAAATCCACCTAGCCTCCCCACCTTTGGAAGAGCTGGAGTGGATTCTTTACCTGGGGGTCCAGAGTGGCTGATGTCCCTGGAATCCAGTGTAGGTGCTGAGATGGATGGCCGGCTGTGCAGGCTCCTGTGCTCCTCAGTGGGTGGGCGGGCAGGCATCTGGTCA
This sequence comes from Pelobates fuscus, assembly GCF_036172605.1. Taxonomy (NCBI): domain Eukaryota; kingdom Metazoa; phylum Chordata; class Amphibia; order Anura; family Pelobatidae; genus Pelobates; species Pelobates fuscus. The sequence goes on from NC_086322.1 coordinate 221,745,678, forward strand.
GTGTTGGCAGCGAGGGAGCTGTGATCTTAATGCTCAGCTCCCTCGCGTATCACTTAGTGATGCCGGAAGCCGGAGTGATGTCATATTCCGGCTGCGGCATCACAGCTGGGCCCGCGAGGGAGCTGAGTAGAAAGAGCTCAGAGGACAGCGCTCCCTCGCTGCCCAACCGGAATATTAGTAGCCACCAGAAGGCCAGCTCTTTGCCGCCTCTTTGAATGAGGGCCTTGCTCAATGAGCTTACATGCTAGAGGGAGTTGGGTAAAGTGACACAAAAGGTAAGGATAGTATTAGACTAATGACAGTTGCAAGAGAGGAATCAGTCAGGAGCTATTAACAGTTTAATTGACACGCTTTTATGAAGAAGTAGGTTTTAAATCATTTTTTTAAGGAGTGGAGACTGGGTGAGCATCTAACGGAGGAGGGAAGTGAGTTCCACAGGAACGGTGCAGCCCTCGAGAAGTCTTGAAGGCGAATATCAGAGGTGGGAGTATGGACTGTCAGGGACCAGGAACCAGACAGAGACAGAAATAGATGCAAACACACCTTTATTAATAAATAACAAATAATAAACAAAAGCAAAGTCCAGGAATCAAGCAGGGGTCAGTCACCAGAGCGGGTAGTCGGACAAGCCAGGATCAGGAGCACGGAGAGCAGCGGAGTCAGGAACAAGGCCGGAGTCAGGAACCAGGATCAAACAGGAAACACAGGAACAAGGAGACTTCTGGGAAACAGGAAACCACGCAAGGGCAAGGAGGTTCTGGGCTTAGCTGCTTAAATAGGCAGAACTGATTAGCAGCAGGGTTGATTACTACTCACAGGTGAGTAACCGTGGCAACAAGCAGAAGCAGCTCATAGTAATTGCAGCTGCAAACTCAATCATTGAAACAGAAAGGTTTGCTGTTTAAAACAGCAAAGAAACCTCCCCCTCAACGATTCCCCCCATCTCTGTTGGTGGGTCCGGGCTTCATGGGGAAGCGGGCGTGATAGGAACGAAGGAGGGATGGTGCATGGACATCAGAGGCTGGAACCCAGGAGCGTTCTTCTGGACCGTATCCTTTCCAGTGCACCAAGTATTGGAACTGTCCTCTGAAGACCCGTGAGTCAATGATGCTGCGTATTTCATATTCCTCATGATTGTCAATCAGAACAGGACGTGGACGTGGCACTGAGTTGGTGTAGCGATTACAAACCAACGGTTTCAAGAGGGAAACATGGAAAACATTTGAGATGCGCATGTTAGCAGGAAGGTCAAGTGCGTAAGCTACAGGGTTAACCCTTCGAAGTATACGAAATGGCCCAACGTATCGGGGTGCCAGTTTTTGTGAGGGAACACGGAGGCGTAGGTTGCGGGAAGACAGCCAGACCCTCTCTCCGACCTGATAGGTAGGTGCAGGAAGGCGTCTGCGGTCGGCCTGGAGTTTGTAGTTCTGCATTGCGTGTTGCAAAGAACTCTGAACCTGCACCCAAGTGGAACGGAGTTCCCTGAGATGTCCCTCCAATGCCGGTATCTCCTGTGGCAAGAACGTATCAGGCAACATGGACGGTTGAAACCCATAGTTTGCCAGGAACGGGGATAGCCGGGAGGAGGCATTAATCGCACTATTGTGGGCAAACTCCGCCCAGGGTAGCAGATCAGACCAGTTGTTCTGGTGGTCAGAAATTTAGCAACGCAGAAACTGTTCCAGTGTTTGGTTAGCTCGTTCCGCTGCACCATTGGATTGCGGGTGGTAGGCCGAGGAGAAGGAAAGCTGAATTCCCATTTGCGTACAAAAAGCTCTCCAAAATCTGGACACGAACTGGCTACCCCTATCTGAGACTATCACTTTGGGTAACCCATGCAAACGAAAGATCTCCCGACCAAAAATTGTTGCAAGTTCCTGGGAAGTTGGTAGTTTTTTCAAGGGAATGCAATGCGACATCTTCGAGAATCGGTCAACAACCATGAGAACGACTGTATTGCCACGAGAGACCGGAAGATCTACGATAAAATCCATGGACAAGTGGGTCCAGGGTCGTTCACCATTAGGTATGGTTTGCAGGAGACCCACTGGAGGGCGTCGTGGGGTTTTGTTTTGAGCGCACACAGGACAGGCAGCTACAAAAGCGGTGACATCCGAACGGAGACTAGGCCACCAAAATTGCCGGGATACGGACCAGATTAACTGGTTTTTGCCTGGATGTCCAGCTGCTTTGGAGTCGTGGTATGTACTCAATAGTTTCGTACGGAGGTTAATAGGTACAAAACAACGGCCATTAGGTTTCTCTGGAGGAGCATTACTTTGTGCAGCCAGAATCTCCTCGCCTAGGGGTGAGGTGAGGTTAGTACGGATGGTTGCCAGTATATGGTCCGGAGGAATCACAGGAGTAGGGGTTATCTCCTCTCTAGATGGAGGGGAGAACTGTCGAGACAAGGCATCAGCCTGGATGTTTTTTGTACCGGGCAAGTAAAAAACCACATAATTGAATCTTGATAGGAAGAGAGCCCATCTAGCTTGCCGGGGGGAAAGTCGCTTAGCTTCAGAAAGATATGTTAGATTCTTGTGGTCTGTGAGTATGAGGATTGGCACTGAAGTACCCTCAAGAAGGTGCCTCCATTCTTTGAGAGCTAAAATTATGGCTAGAAGTTCTCTATCACCAATCTGGTAGTTGCATTCCGCCGGGTTCAATTTCCTCGAGAAATACCCGCACGGATGCCTGGAACTCTCTGGGTTAGGACGTTGAGACAGGAGGGCGCCCACTCCTGTCTCAGACGCATCGACCTCAAGAATGAATGGTAAGGCAGGGTTAGGGTGTGCCAGTATAGGGGCAGCAGCAAAGGCGACTTTGAGAGACTCAAAGGCAGTAATGGCTTCCTGTGACCAATGCTGTGGATCAGCATCTCTCCTGGTCATGTCCGTGAGAGGTTTAACCAAGGAAGAAAAGTTGCGTATGAACTTCCGATAATAATTGGCGAAGCCCAGAAACCGTTGTATAGAGCGAAGACCCGTAGGTCGAGGCCATTTAAGTACAGCCGAAAGTTTCTCTGGATCCATAGAGAATCCAGTATCTGAGATAACATATCCCAAGAATGTAACCTGTTTGCAGTGAAATTCACATTTCTCCAATTTGCAGAACAGACTATTTTCTCTAAGTCTCTGTAGAACACGAGAAACGTCTGCGTGATGGTTCTCGAGAGATGTGGAATGGATCAGAATATCATCAAGATACACCACCACACATTGCTGCAGCATATCTCGCAGGACGTCATTTATAAATTCTTGGAAAACCGCCGGAGCATTGCAAAGATCAAAGGGCATTACTAGGTATTCGTAATGGCTGCTCCTGGTGTTAAATGCGGTTTTCCATTCGTGGTCCTCTTTTATCCGGACGAGATTATATGCCCCTCTCAGATCAAGTTTGGTGAAGACCGTTGCTCCCTTGAGGCGGTCAAATAATTCCGTGATTAATGGAATGGGGTAGGCATTCTTAATAGTAATGCGATTGAGACCCCTATAGTCGATACAGGGTCTCAACTCGCCATCTTTTTTCTTTACAAAGAAAAAGCCGGCCCCGGCAGGAGAAGATGACTTCCGAATAAAACCCTTAGACAGTGCATCGGTAACATACTCCTCCATGGCTCGATTTTCTGCTACAGATAGTGGGTAAATCCGCCCCCGGGGAGGATTGGTACCCGGTTGGAGTTCGATACCACAGTCATACGGACGGTGTGGTGGCAGAACGCTGGCTAGACCCTTGTCAAATACATCTTGGAATTCTTGGTACTCAGCATGTAAGGAAGAGGAAGAACATGCGCCCAAAACTTTGACCGGTTTCTGGAGACAGGACAATGTGCATTGCTGGGACCATGATAATATCTCAGCTTTGCGCCAATCAATTGTGGGGTTATGCTTCTGTAACCAAGGGTATCCCAAAACAACCTGGTAATATGGAGAGGAAATGACCTGGAATTGGGTCGTCTCATGATGTAGAGCCCCTACAGCCAGAGATATGGGCACGGTTTCTTGGGTCACGTGGGTTGGCTGTATTGGTCTGCCATCGATGGCTTCGAAGGCTAGTGGGGAGTTGCGAGACTGTAAGGGTATAGAGTGCTTTGCTGCAAATGCACAATCTATAAACAAGCCTGCGGCCCCAGAATCAAGTAACGCCCGGGTTTCAATGGATGAATCAGACCAGGAGAGGATAACAGGCACCAAGGGTTTGTGCACACATATCTCTGGGTCTGCAGAAAGACCACCCAAGATCTGCCCCTGACAGTATCTTGGGTACGGACCCTTTGCCGGACGGATCGGGCAAAACTTTAACATGTGACCGTGGTGTCCGCAGTATAGGCACAGGCCCTCCCTCCTCCTAAAGGCTCTCTCCTCGGCCGAGAGGCGTGAGAAGCCTAACCGCCTTGGCTCCACACAGACAGAGGACTCAGGACCAGGAGGCAAGGGAGGTGAGGGAGGTGAGGGTGGGCAAGAAAAGCTCGGTGTCAAATTTACAAGAGGCCTCCGCAGGCGCTCCTTGGATAAGGATCTCTCTCGGAGTCTGATGTCAATGAGGGTGACAAATGATATCAGTTCCTCGAGATCTTTAGGTAATTCTCTGGCTGCAATCTCATTTTTAAACACATCGGAGAGACCTTGTGCAAAGGCAGCCACAAGAGTCTCGTTGTTCCAGCCACCCTCTGCTGCCATGGTACGGAATTCACTGGCATACTCGACAATAGTTTTTGTGCCCTGAGAATTAGACATGAGTAGTTCGGCAGTAGGGGTGGAGCGAGCTGGAATATCAAAAACCCTATTGAAGGATGCAACAAATTCAGGGTAATTGTAAATAATAGGCTTCTCCGCCTCCCAGAGAGGTTTTGCCCAAGCTAGGGCCTTTTCAGACAGCAAAGAAATCATGAAGTGAACTTTGTCACTGTCTGTAGGAAATGCCTGGGGCAGGGTTTCAAGGTATCCTTTAACCTGATTTATAAATTCTCTGCACTGTGCTGGGTCGCCCCCAAAATGCTGAGGGAGCGGGACAGGCCCAGTCATTTCTCTAGCCGCTACAGGTTTGGAGGTTACAACCGGTGCTAGAACAGGAAGTGAGGCAGAGGCGGCCGCAATCGCAGGCTGGCCGGGTACTGGATCCAGATGGGCATACTGGTCCAAATGGTGGTTCTGCTGGTCCCACTGGGTAAGCAGGTTAGGTATAGGTGTCTTGCCTGTACCATCTGTATTCATGGCCCTTGCGTAATGTCAGGGACCAGGAACCAGACAGAGACAGAAATAGATGCAAACACACCTTTATTAATAAATAACAAATAATAAACAAAAGCAAAGTCCAGGAATCAAGCAGGGGTCAGTCACCAGAGCGGGTAGTCGGACAAGCCAGGATCAGGAGCACGGAGAGCAGCGGAGTCAGGAACAAGGCCGGAGTCAGGAACCAGGATCAAACAGGAAACACAGGAACAAGGAGACTTCTGGGAAACAGGAAACCACGCAAGGGCAAGGAGGTTCTGGGCTTAGCTGCTTAAATAGGCAGAACTGATTAGCAGCAGGGTTGATTACTACTCACAGGTGAGTAACCGTGGCAACAAGCAGAAGCAGCTCATAGTAATTGCAGCTGCAAACTCAATCATTGAAACAGAAAGGTTTGCTGTTTAAAACAGCAAAGAAACCCTGACATGGACAGAAAATAGACGTAAGTCTTCAGCAGAGCGTAAGGGCCTAGACAGGACATACTTGTGTATTAGGGAGGATAGATAGGTGGGAGCATCATTATGTAGAAATTTTAAAGCAAGAACCAGCATTTTAAATTGAGCCCTATATCTTACAGGAAGCCAATATAGGGACTGACAGAAGGGTGAGGCGTGGGGGGTGCGGTCGGACAGGAAGATAAGCGTAAGTTGGGAGCGGCGTAAGTTGGGAGCACGTAAGACCACTGAGAAGTGGATTACAGTAGTCAAGGCGATATAGGACAGTGGAATGGACCAGCACCTTAGTCGCATGTGGCGTTAAGTAGGGTCGGATGTGCGTAATGTTTTTGAGATGGAAATGACAGGATTTGGCAAAAGGCTGAACATGAGGCGTGAAGGATAGGTCAGAGTCAAAGAGAACACCTAGGCAGCGAGGCTGCGTGGTGGAGCTGATGGTAGCACCATTGACTTGGAGGGAGGGAGACACAGGAGTAGCAATACTTGAGAGAGGAAAGACCAGAATTTCAGTTTTGGTCAAGTTAAGTTTAAGGAAGTGGGCAGCCATCCAGTTAGAAATAGCAGAGAGGCAGTCAAAGACACTAGTCAAGATGGACGGTGAGAGATCAGGCGAGGACAGGTAGATTTGCGTGTCATCTGCATAGAAATGATATTGGAAGCCAAAGGAGCTAATGAGTTTACAAGGGAGGCAGTATAGATAGAGAACAGTAGGGAACCAAAGACTGAACCTTGGGGGACAATAGACAGGAGTTGGGGAGAAAAGCAGAGCCAGAGAAAGAAACACTGAAAGAGCGCTGGAAGAGGTAGGAGGAGCACCAGGAGAGAGCAATATCTTGTAGACCAATATTGTGGAGGATGAGAAAAAACTGTTGATGATCAAAAGTGTCAAAAGCTGCAGAAAGGTCAAGGAGAATTAGGATAGAGTAGTCACCACGAGATTTTTCAGCGAGTAGATTATTGGCTACTTTGATTAGTGCAGTTTCCACAGAGTGCTTAGCGCGGAAACCAGACTGAAGCGGGTCTAGCAGAGAGTTGGACTCGAGGAAGTCTGTCAATCTCGCATACATAACTCTTTCAAGGATCTTGGATGCAAATGGCAGTAGCGAGAGAGGACGGTAGTTGGACGAGGAGTTAGGGTCAAGGTTGGGCTTCTTTAGAATTGGGGTTACAGTTGCATGTTTGAAGGACGATGGAAATATGCCAGAGGACAGCGAGAGATTGAACATTTTAGTGAGAGGTGGAGAAAGAGAAGAAGACAGAGTACGGATGAGATGCAAGAGAATTGGATCTAGGGAGCAGATGGTGGGGTGGGAGGACTGGAGCAGAGCAGAAACCTCTTCCACTGTTGCAGGTGCGAATGAACATAGAACAGCAGAGGGAGTGAGGTTAGGGGAAGTATTGTAAGGGGAAGAAGAAAGATGAGAGATGTCTTCCTTGATTGTAGAGATCTTGCCAGTGAAGTGAGTTGCAAAGTCTGAGGCGGTCAAGTTAGTAGGTGAAGGAGGAACAATAGGGCGAAGAAGAGAGTTAAATGTGTGAAATAATAATAAAATAAAATAATAAAATAATGAAAGCATAAGTCATAAATTGCCTATATCCCCAATCAAAACAGTTGAGTGACGTAATTTGTGTCTATATTCTTTCATGCTGATTGGGTATTTAAGACGGATACACAATATGCTGATGCAATGGGCCAACTTTTGATACTGTCGGGATCACTTAACGGTATTTCAATGACAATAGTATCTTCATATACACCGAATAAGGCACAGATAGCTTTTCTGCGGAGATCTTTTAAAAGATTCTCCACAATGAAAAAAAAGTAATTTAATAGTGTGTGGTGACTTTAACGCTACTTTAAATCCTGACCTCAATATTTCTAGAGGGAATAACACACACCCCCAGCAGACGGCACGATTATTAAGCAAGAGGCTGACTGCTTTAACTCACGCTTACGATTTGTACGACACATGCAGGCCCGTCGCGACCGGACAGGCAAACCAAGCAACTGCTTGGAGCCCCGAGCTGGCCTGGGGCCCCAAGCAGAGCCGGTGCTTCCTATAAGGCTGCAGCCGCCTGAGCGCTCTAAAGGCCAGGGAGGCACATACATATATTATGTTCAGAGTCAATGGTGTATTTTAGATTTGTGCTACCCTAGGCAATTAAATGTGCCCCACCCCTTCCTGTTTAGGACCGAAACGCACTTTGACTGACAGACACAAAATGACACAACCACTCAGTGACATGCACACCCTCTCAGATATACATACACTGACATACACACACACTGATTTAACACACATATCCTTACTGATTTGACACACTGACAAACACACAATCACTCAGACACACACTAACAGACACATGCACATACTAACAGACACTCACTGACAGACATACACTTATAGACACACACATACACAGACATACACTTATAGACACACACATACACACATACACACACATACTCTATAGAGAGCCTCAGGCGGCTGCAGCACTCCTTTCTTGTCAGTGGCGTACTAAGGGGGGGGCGGCCCGCCATGACTTCATGTTCAATCATCACGCTGCGCTCAGCCGCACCTTTGAGAAGGGGAGGAGTCTTTGGGACGCGGCGTGATGACGCCGTACGCAGCGCAGCCTTCAGTCCGCCTTCACGGATCTTCAGCGCAAGGATCCAGTGGTCGGTCTCGGAGGGAAGCCATCATCAAAACGTGAGTAGTAATTTATGTGTTTTTGTAATTTATGTAATGTTATTTAATTAATTAAAGGGGGTGTATTAATTATGGGGGAGTGTATAGTAATTATGGGGGTGTATATTAATTATGGAGGAGTGTATAGTAATTATGGGGGTGTATAGTAATTATGGGGGAGCGTATAGTAATTATGGGGGTGTATATTAATTATGGGGGAGTGTATAGTAATTATGGGGGTGTATATTAATTATGGGGGTGTATATTAATTATGGCGGGTGTATTAATTATGGGGGGTGTATATTAATTATGGGGTGGATTAATTATGGGGGTGTATATTAATTATGGGGGGTGGATTCATTATGGGGGTGTATATTAATTATGGGGGGTGGATTAATTATGGGGGTGTATATTAATTATGGGGGTGGATTAATTATGGGGGTGTATATTAATTATGGGGGTGGATTAATTATGGGGGTGTATATTAATTATGGGGATGTATATTAATTATGGGGGTGTATTAATTATGGGGGGTGTATTAATTATGGGGGTGTATATTAATTATGGGGGGTGTATATTAATTATGGGGGGTGTATTAATTATGGGGGGTGTATTAATTATGGGGGGTGTATATTAATTATGGGGGTGTATTAATTATGGGGGGTGTATTAATTATGTGGGTGTATATTAATTATGGGGGTGTATATTAATTATGGGGGGTGTATTAATTAGAGGGGGTGTATTAATTATGGGGGGTGTATATTAATTATGGGGGGTGTATTAATTATGGGGGGTGTATTAATTATGGGGGGTGTATATTAATTATGGGGGAGTGTATAGTAATTATGGGGGTGTATATTAATTATGGGTTAGTGTATATTAATTATGGGGGTGTATATTAATTATGGGGGAGTGTATAGTAATTATGGGGGTGTATATTAATTATGGGGGAGTGTATAGTAATTATGGGGGTGTATATTAATTATGGGGGGTGTATTAATTATGGGGGGTGTATATTAATTATGGGGGTGGATTAATTATGGGGGTGTATATTAATTATGGGGGGTGTATTAATTATGGGGGTGTATTAATTATGGGGGGGTGTATTAATTATGGGGGTGTATATTAATTATGGGGTGTATATTAATTATGGGGGGTGTATTAATTATGGGGGGTGTATTAATTATGGGGGTGTATATTAATTATGGGGGTGTATTAATTATGGGTGGTGTATTAATTATGGGGGGTGTATTTATTATGGGGGTGTATATTAATTATGGGGGGTGTATGTTAATTATGAGGGGGTGGATTAATTAAGGGGGGTGTATTAATTAAGGGTGGTGTATATTAATTATGGGGGAGGTATTAATTAGGGGGGGTGGATTCATTAGTGTGGATTAATTAAGGGTGTGTGTATCAATTAAGGGGGTGGATTAAGTAAAGGGGTGTGGATTAATTAGTGTGGATTAATTAAGGGGTGTGTGGATTAATTAAGGGGTGTGTGGATTAAGGGGGTGGATTAAAGGGGGGTGTGGATTAATTAAAGGGGGGTGCAGAATGGGAAGGTTTATTTAAGGGGGTAGGTTTAATTAATGGGGGTGCAGGTTTTTTTTAATTAATGGGGTTGCAGTATTTTATTTATTAAGGGAGGAAGTGCACTGCAGATTTTTGTTAAGGGGGTGTGCAGGATTTTAAGGGGGGTGTGCAGGTTTTTGTTATTAAAGGGGGTTGTGCAAGTTTTTTTTATTTAATAAGGGGGATCATTGCACATTACCTCTGCCGAATAGACTGAGTGGTCACTTTGGATCTGTGTGTTTTTTTGTTTATAGAAAGCGTATTAACTGTTAAGTAAATGTTAATTATTTAAATTTTATTTATTTCTAAGTTAATTTATGTTTCATAGTTCCATTTTTCAAGTTGATATACAGTTTACAAATTTGTGAAATAAATATTATTGAAAACATTGAAAAAATTGTGGGTGTTTTCCTAAATTTTTATTATTGGGGGGCGGGGGGTGCCACATTCTGGGTCCGCCCCGGGTGCCAAATGCTCTAGGTACGCCCCTGTTTCTCGTCACCTCCCCTTCCCTGTAGCGTGGACGAGCTCCTCTTCCTCCTGGCTGTTAGTCCGTCCGGGAACCGCGCGGTACAGGAAATTAAGTTTCCTGTTCCCGGCCGGACTGACAGGAAGGGCACACTGAGTGCTCACTTCCTTTCAGTTCGGCCGGGAACAGGAAACTGAATCTCCTGTACTGCACGGTGACCAGTCGGACTGACAGCCAGGAGTAAGAGGAGCTCTGCCACGCTAAAGCCAGAGAAGGGGAGGTGAGAAGAACATAAGGAGGAAGGGGGAGTAACAAGAACATATGGAGGGAGGGGGGAGTAAAAAAAACATAGGGGGGAGTAAAAAGAACATAGGGAGGGGGGAGGGGGGAGGGGAGTAAGAAGGACACAGGGAGGGGGAGGGAGAGTAAGAAGGACACAGGGAGGGGGGAGGGGAGTAATAAGGACACAGGGAGGGGGATGGGGAGTAAGAAGGACACAGGGAGGGGGATGGGGAGTAAGAAGGACACAGGGAGGGGGAGTAAGAAGGACACAGGGAGGGTGGAGTAGTACGAAGAACATGGGGGGAGGAGTAAGAAGAACACAGGGACAGGGGGGTGAGGAGATGAGGAAAACACAGGGAAGGGGGAGGTGCGGAGATGAGGAGAACACAGGGAGGGGAGTGAAGAGAAGCGGAGATGAAGAGAACACAGGGAGGGGGGTGAGGAGAATATGGGGGGGGGTGAGAAGAGACTGGTAGGGGAGGGTGGGGGATGAGGAAAGACCACTGAGGGGCAGTGCAGAGCTCTAAGCAGTATTTGCACTGTAAACCTTTTCTGTTTATATAAAGTGTGGGTGAACTTAAACTGTATGGCTATGCTGTGGTTCCTGTAGGCTTTGCGTGCGTGTGGGAGTCTGGGGGATGAGGGGTTGGGGGTGGGGGGCCTCCATGTCCATTTTGCTTGGGGCCCCCAAATTCCTTCAAACGGCCCTGGACACATGGAGATGCCTATACCTGTCAACATGGGAATTCCCCTTCTTTTCATTAGTGCACCTAACATACTCTCGCATTGATAAGTGCCTGGTGGACATATATACTCCCCCAAAGATAAAAAACTTACGGATTGATACATGCTCTTGGTCAGACCATGCCCCATTAATAATTACTTGTCTCCTGTCTTACCCTGTATGCGGGTGAGGAAAGTGGGGGTTTAATGAATCTGTTCTTGATAATTCTGAGTTGATGAAACAAGTTATAAGGGATGCAACCAATTTTTTTTAGAGTAATCTAAATGACTCCACATATATTATGACAAATTGGCTGGCACACAAAGCCATAATGAGGGGCACTTTTATAAGATTAGGGGCCTCACAAAAGAAAAAGACCCGTCACGACTCCTTGGGGAACTAACAGAATTGGAAGCTAAGAATAGCCAGAATAAACACTCCTGACAATTTGCATGTCTAAGCAAATTCAAAGCATAAAAAAAGAGATCCACTTAATGGACCTCAAGGATACAGAAAAGCACATGAGAAAACTTAGACAAATACATTACATACAAGGTAATAGAACAGGGAAACTGCTGGCTGCAAATTTGAAAACTAGATATCTGTCAACCAAGATTCCTTATATTGTCTCAACAGATAACCTAAGATTGTACAATTCTAATGACATACCGTATTTTTCGCTCCATAAGACGCATTTATTTCCCCGTCAAAAGTGAGGGGAAATGTCTGTGCGTCTTATGGAGCGAATATGAAGCTTTACTTACCTGTCTTGTAGCGTGGGCCGGCTTCACAGCGTGCACCGCGGTACAGGAACTTCAATTTCAGGTTCCGGTTTCCGGCGGGACTGAAAGGAAGTGCGCACTCAGTGTGCACACTTCCTTTCAGTCCCGCCGGAAACCGGAATCTGAAATTGAAGTTCCAGTACCGCAGTGCGCGCTGTAAGGCCAGCCCATGCTACAAGACAGGTAAGTAATTATGGGACAAGGGGAGGGGAGGGGGACAGTATGGGAGAGGAGAGAACACTATGGGAGGGGGGGAAGACTATGGGAAAGGGGGGAGAAGACTATGGGAGGGGGGAGCAGACTATGGGAGGGGGGGAAGACTATGGGAGGGGGGAGAAGACTATGGGAGGGGGGGAGAAGACTATGGAAGGGGGGGAGACTATGGGAGGAGGGGGGAGACTATGGGAGGGGGGAGAACACTATGGGACAGGGGAGAAAAAAAATATTCTGAACAAACTGTCCCATAGTAAGAAACACTATGGAACTGTCACGATTCGGGGAACCCAACACGCTAACACACACACAGACACACACACAGAAAGTGTGCAGTACCGGACCTTAGAGTGGCCGGGCTAAGCACACACAGAATAGTCAGGAGATAAGCCGAGTAAGGGGAACCAGAAAACAGAATAACGAGAAACAAGCCGAGGTCAAAGGGTAGGAGAAAGTCACAAAGTCAGTATAACAAGCCAGAGAGTACGTAACCAGAAAGCACACGTTCAGTATCAATACATAAAGCAAAGACCACAACAGGGCACTGAGGGGCAGGAAAGGTAAGTATAAATATCCTAGCCTTAATTCTGATTGGATAACTTTCAATCAGAATTAACAAACACACGTGGGGGGTATCTACCCCCCACTGTGATTTTTGTACTGTCGCTTTAACGCCGGGTCACGTGAGTGACCCCGGCGTACTGATATGGGTGCCGGCTCCCAGCGTGCAGCGTTAGACATGCTGCCGCTGGGGGGAGGAGGAGGAGAGGACGCGAGCGGCGTGTCAAGAGGAGAGGACGCCGCTCGCTGAACGGTAAGAGGAGGGGGGACCGCGGGCAGCGACGGACCGAGGGTGAGTGCTGCGAGCGGATTGCAGCCTCCCCTCACCGCTGCCCGCGGAGCCCTGACATAACCCCCCCCTCGAGGACCGCCCGGAGGGCGGGAAGCCGAAGGCTTCAAAGGAAACCGCGCATGAAAGGAGCGGATCAAAGAGGGCGCGTCCAAGTCAGAGACAGAAACCCACGACCGCTCCTCCGGCCCGTAACCCTTCCAATCAACCAGATACTGCAACCGACCTCGAGAGAAACGAGAATCAAGGAGAGCAGCCACCTCATATACGTCACTAGAGACCGCGCGGAGGGCATCGGAACGCCTGAGAGACCCAGAGAACCGATTACAGAGCAAGGGCTTCAAAAGGGAGGTGTGAAAGGTGTTAGGTATGCGCATGGAAGGGGGCAAGGCCAGGGAGTAGGATACAGGATTCACCCTACGCAACACCTTATAGGGACCAAGGAACTTGGGCGCGAACTTCATCGAGGGAACCCTAAGGCGGAGATTCCTAGAGGACAACCAAACCCTATCACCCGGAGCATAAGAAGGAGCCGCACACCTACGACGATCAGCAAACCTCTTTTGAGTAGCAGCAGCACGACAAAGAGCAGCATGGACCTGATCCCACATCTTCCGTAAGGAGGCGAGGTGCTCGTCCAAAGCGGGCATTCCCTTGTCGGAGAACACATCGGGAAGGACAGCGGGTTGGAACCCATAAGCCACCATAAAAGGACTTACGCCAGTAGAAGAATGAGACACAGTGTTCCTGGCAAACTCAGCCCAGGGAAGGAGACGGGACCAGTTGTCCTGGTGTGCATTCGTGAAACAGCGTAAATACAACTCCACAGACTGATTTGCTCGTTCGGCAGCTCCATTAGATTGCGGATGATAGAAGGAAGTAAACGACAAGGAGACCCCCATCTCAGCACAAAAGCCTCTCCAAAACCGAGAGACAAACTGAGGACCCCTGTCAGATACGATATCTTGTGGTATACCATGTAAGCGGAACACTTCTTTGGCAAACACCTGAGCCAACTGAACCGCAGAAGGTGGCTTCTTAAGCGGAATGAAGTGCGCCATTTTGGAGAACCTATCCGTTACAGTAAAAATTACTGTCTGCCCATCAGATGAAGGAAGATCCACAATAAAGTCCACGGATAAGTGTGTCCACGGTTTCTTGGGTACAGATAGGGGCATAAGGAGTCCCAGGGGTTTAACATTAGGGGACTTACACTGTGTACAGACACGGCAAGCCTGCACATAATCTACCACGTCTTTTTTGAGTGAGGGCCACCAAAACTGTTGGAAAAGACCCTTGTAAGTCTTGGTAACCCCTGGATGACCAGCCATTTTGGCGGTGTGAAATAAAGTTAACAACTTCTTTCTGTCTTTTACTTTCACGTACAGCTTACCAATAGGAGTCTCAGAGGGTGCTTGGGATTGGTATGACTTGATACCATCAAGAAAAAGAGACGAGATAACCAAACGGGTAGTAGCTATTATATTAGTTGTGGGTACAATGGGCTCAGGAGTGGAGGTAACAGAATCTACAGGCTCGTACTGGCTGGAGATAGCATCAGCCTTGACATTTCGATAACCAGGCTTGTATGTGATTATGTACTGAAAACGTGAGAGAAATAAAGACCATCTAGCCTGACGGGAGGATAACCAGAATCTTGTGTCTAGCTCCTTCTAACAAGTACCTCCATTCCTTAAATGCCATCACTATAGCCAATAATTCCCTGTTCCCGACTTCGTAATTCTTTTCAGACTCTGACAAGCGTTTAGAAAAGTAACCACAGGGAAGGAGGGGTTCGTCATATGATTGTCTTTGTGACAACACTGC
Organism: Pelobates fuscus; assembly: GCF_036172605.1. Classification (NCBI taxonomy): domain Eukaryota; kingdom Metazoa; phylum Chordata; class Amphibia; order Anura; family Pelobatidae; genus Pelobates; species Pelobates fuscus. The sequence goes on from NC_086322.1 coordinate 221,760,776, forward strand.
TCCTATACCTGATTCAGAGGCGTCTACTTCCAGTACAAATGGAAGGGAAGGATCAGGATGATGTAACACAGGGGCAGTGGCAAATGCCTTTTTTAGAGTCTCGAAGGCCACAATAGCATTAGGATTCCAAACCCTGGGGTGTAAACCCTTTTTTGTCAGTTTAGTGATAGGGGAAATAATGGATGAGAAGTTTTTAACGAACTTTCTATAATAATTGGCAAACCCTATAAATCGCTGTATTGCCTGAAGTCCTTGGGGAAGGGGCCAGGACAATATGGCTTCCAATTTAGAAGGATCCATGCTGAATCCTTGTTCAGAAATAACATAACCCAGGAATTGTACAGAAGTTTGGTCGAATAAGCATTTTTCTAATTTACAATAAAGACCGTTCTGCAACAACCTCTTAAGCACCATCCTAACATGAGTATGATGTGTCTTCAAATCTGGAGAATATACAAGTATGTCATCAAGGTAGACTTCAGCACAGACATGCAGTAGATCTCTAAGGACATCGTTTATGAGATCCTGAAAAACGGCAGGAGCATTACACAATCCAAAAGGCATGACCAGATACTCGTAATGCCCACTACGTGTATTGAACGCCGTTTTCCATTCATCGTTCTCCTTGATACGAACAAGGTTATAAGCCTCCCTGAGGTCTAGTTTAGTAAAATATCTAGAACCTTTGACACGATCAAACAATTCAGTAATGAGGGGGATCGGATAGGCATTTTTAATCGTTATATTGTTTAGGGCTCTGTAGTCTATACACGGTCTCAAATCGCCCTCCTTTTTTGCCACAAAAAAGAAACCAGCCCCGGCAGGAGAGGAGGACCTTCTAATAAAACCTTTACTTAAGGCCTCCCGTATGTACTCCTCCATGACCTGGTTTTCTTTCTCAGAAAGAGGGTAGACCTTACCCCTAGGAGGCATAGTACCCAGTAATAGGTTTATGGCACAGTCATACTCACGGTGTGGGGGTAGCTTGTCTGCCTCCCTTTTTTCTAAAACCAAAGCAAGGTCTGCATACACAGAAGGGACAGAAACAGAAAGCGGTTTAGCCGTGGGCACGTTAAGTAAACAAACGGGACGTACTTGGGCCATACAGTCTCGTTGACAGGATTCCCCCCAGGAGAGTATGTCTAAGCAACCCCAATCAAGTACTGGGTTGTGTTTCACTAACCAGGGAAAACCCAGAACAATGGAAGCAGTAGGGGAGTCAATTATTTGGAAGGTTAACCTTTCCTTGTGTAAAGCACCCACAGACATAACTATATCTTGGGTTTCATGGGTCACCAGAGGTCTCTCAAGTGGTCTACCATCTATGGCCTCAACGGCCAAGGGTGTGGCCTTTTGGATCAAAGTCAAGGCTGCGGTTCTGGCAAAGGTCTCATCCATAAGGTTGTCAGCCGCACCTGAATCGATCAAGGCTTTAGTTGTTATGGTGGTTTTATTGACCAAAAGAGAGACCGTAATAAATGGTCTGGAGATGGACACATGAGGGGACAAAGTCATAACACCCGAGGCCGACCCCTCTCTAGGCCTTAGGTGCTGGAGTTTCCCTTTAATTTAGGGCATATATTACAGTGGTGCCCCCTCTTTCCACAATAAAGACATAACCCCTCCCTTCTACGATACGTTCTTTCAGCCTCAGTTAACCCCATAGCACCCAATTGAATGGGTTCGGGGGATGGTTGCCTAGGAGCGGGTAACGCTAGTAATGCAGTACTGGGTAGAGCAGGTAACACCCGTGTATCCAGCCGTCTTTGACTACGTCTCTCTCTAATGCGGTTATCAATAAGGATTACATAGTCTATAATATCATCTAGAAGGACAGGCAGTTCCCTGGATGCTATCTCATCCAGTATGTAAGTGGCCAAACCCTCCTGAAAGGCTGTTACGAGGGCGTCGTTATTCCAAACCACTTCAGCTGCTAGAGTGCGGAATTCGATAGTATAATCCGCTACAGATCTGTTACCCTGTCGAACCCTAAGCAGAGCTTTGCCAGCAGAGGCAACCCTACCGGGTTGATCAAACGTGCGTTTGAATGCTGACAAAAAATCTGCAAAGGACATAGGAGACATATTTTCCCACATGGGGTTTGCCCATGCTAAAGCTCTCCCAGACAGGTGGTTTATCAAAAAGGCAATTTTGGATCTGTCAGTGGGATAGGAACGTGGATTCATCACCAAATGGATGTCAATTTGATTGAGGAAACCACAACACAATGCTGGGTCACCACTATAGCGCTGTGGCGGTGTCATATGGACTACATGAGCAGGAACGGGTACTGGAGTGGCAATGGGTTCGGGCACAGCAGCAACCACCTCCTGGACGGCAGGCTGCAGGTGTGCAGTACGAGCCAGTATGGTCTGCAAAGCTTGAGCAAACTGATCCATACGGTGGTCCAAGCCATCCATTCTAGCCTCCTGATTAACTAGGAGCTGTGGTATGTCAGCAGGTTCCATTATGGCCCTGTTGTAATGTCACGATTCGGGGAACCCAACACACTAACACACACACAGACACACACACAGAAAGTGTGCAGTACCGGACCTTAGAGTGGCCGGGCTAAGCACACACAGAATAGTCAGGAGATAAGCCGAGTAAGGGGAACCAGAAAACAGAATAACGAGAAACAAGCCGAGGTCAAAGGGTAGGAGAAAGTCACAAAGTCAGTATAACAAGCCAGAGAGTACGTAACCAGAAAGCACACGTTCAGTATCAATACATAAAGCAAAGACCACAACAGGGCACTGAGGGGCAGGAAAGGTATAAATATAAAAAGTATAAATATCCTAGCCTTAATTCTGATTGGATAACTTCCAATCAGAATTAACAAACACACGTGGGGGGTATCTATACCCCCCACTGTGATTTTTGTACTGTCGCTTTAACGCCGGGTCACGTGAGTGACCCCGGCGTACTGATATGGGTGCCGGCTCCCAGCGTGCAGCGTTAGACATGCTGCCGCTGGGGGGAGAGGACGCGAGCGGTGTGTCAAGAGGAGAGGACGCCGCTCGCCGAACGGTAAGAGGAGGGGGGACCGCGGGCAGCGACGGACCGAGGGTGAGTGCTGCGAGCGGATTGCAGCCTCCCCTCACCGCTGCCCGCGGAGCCCTGACAGGAACAGTTTGTTCAGAATATTTTTTTTTCTGGGTTTCTTCCTCTAAAAACTAGGTGCGTCTTATGGTGTGGTGCGTCTTATGGAGGATGAGATCTGCACAGCCATACCATTCTTCCAAAACATAAAGCTCCTGGTCCAGACGGATTCACAAATTATTATTATATTAAGTTAGAATGTTTATTAACAACCCATCTAACTGTTCTCTTTTTTTTTTATTCTTTATTTTGTTGTGCTGAAGATAACAAACAGCTTTGCTTCGCCATGACGGCTGAAGTGAGCGTTACAATAACAATCCTTTTCATGGCAGATCAAAACAGCACATTTTTATGTTATAGAGAAAACACGGGGGAAAACAGCAATTTTTATCGCAAGACCTTCTGTTAACATTAAGTTATGACGTACAGAGCTATGGCTAAGAAGGTCGTAGACAAATTGGTTGGAGACAAGAGTAAACCCTTAGGGATGCCCCAGGCCGGTGACAGTTAGAGCGTGGGACAGTAATTGAGATACCTACTGCCATACTAAAGAAATTTCAGGTTCTCATTAATGCTTATGTTTGGAAAAAACATCCTCCCCGAATTTCACACAGGATATCTAAAAGATCAACATAGCAAGGTGGCTTGGGTATACCGTGCATCCGATTATATTATATTGCATCTGCTGACAAGTTCTCAGTTCCCTTTGTGGTTACCTTTAGAGAATGCCACTATGCTATCAAGCAATATGTTTTCAATACTTTGGAGAGCAGAACCCCTATCGACTACGCAGAAAGTTAAACTTTCGTGTACAAAATATACACTAAAAATATGGAACACTTGGGCACCAAAACTGATGAGTCCAAATAAACTACTTTCAGTACCCCTTTACAGATAATTACAATGTCAGGGATAACGACAGACCTTTCTATTACACAATGGGTAAAAGCAAAATTGGGGATTAGTACGATAGATAAATTGTGCAATATAGAAGGCATAAAGCCATTGTCTGACCTTCTAATAGAATTCCCTCTCCTACCAAGGGAAATTTTTCCGTATCTAAGACTGAAACACATTATTACTAATAGACAATTAAACAAATACAATGCCGGGGGGCGGAGCATAACCGCCAAAGAAGATGGCCGCGTTCTAGGAGAGCTCCGAGGCGGCAAACCACTCACCAGCTCACATTACGGGCAATAACACCGGCAATCCAGCCACGAACCGTGCACCACAAACCCGACCCACACCGGAGCACACTGAAATGGGCGGCGGACGAAAATCCAAATCCGGAACGGCCGTGGCGCCGATCTTCAAAGCCAGGTCAGATAGAGAGGCGCCATGCGCACACAGCATGCAGGCATCGGACTCAGATTCCGACACAAGTATCACTAGCCACAAAAAGGTGACGTCACCCCTCACCAGACAAGACTTAAAGGAACTACTCACAGATATGAAGTCCCTAGTGGCAGATGAACTCACCAAACATCTAGCCCCAATCAATGAAGGCCTGACCGCTCTAACAAAGCGCACACACACACTAGAAACCAAAATGGCCGATGTTACCGCCATTACCTCCAACCATGAGGCCAAATTCAAAGATATGCAAGAGCAAATAGCCTACCTGGAGGACTTACAAGAAGACCTTAATAACCGATCCAGACGAAACAACATCCGCATAAGGGGTCTGCCCGAATCCACAGTACCAGAAGCCCTCAATGCCATGCTCCATGAAGCCTTCAGCAGCTTGCTGCCTGACGCCTCATCATCAGACCTCCTCCTCGACAGGGCGCACAGAGCCCTCCGTCCGCCCACAGTGGGCTCCTCACAACCCCGAGATATCATAGTCCGCTGCCATTACTTCCATATCAAGGAGGCGATCATGCGGGCTACCAGAGAGACACCACTGCAGATAGAAGGTCACACGGTACAATTATACCAAGACCTAGCACCCATGACCCTTCGCAAACGCAGAGAGCTGAAACCCCTGACCCAAGCCCTCCAAGCAAGGAGAATTCGCTACTCATGGGGCCACCCCTTCAAACTCATGGTGCGACGTGACAACCGCACATACATGCTATACAGACCATCGGAAGCCCAAGAATTCGCCACACAACTAGGCCTCCACGAACTAGTCCAAGATACGAACGCCGCCTCACAACGACAACCAGTTGCCCAACACCGACCATGGGACCCACAGCCACAACGGGAGCGCGACAGGGGACAGCGCCCTAGGCAACCTCCAGCCTAAACCTAAGTCCAATACCACAGCCGCGTCTCGGCTTCGCTCACGGCACCCTCGCATCGAACCCACCCTGCTGACCAATCCCGGATACACAGAACAAAGACTATCGATACCGCAAAGCCGAAACTAAAGACCTAACCGTGAACCCCAAAACCCGACAAAGTGCACCCAATACTTGCACCGGCCCCCCGGCCTCCGGGACACACTCAACATCCTCGGGGCCCTCCCCCAGCGAGCACAACAACCCACCATGGCTGCCCACGCCGTCAGCCCTGAGCCACACCGGCCTCGCCGGCCTCGACCCACAGCCCTGGAAGACTCCAACGACGCCATTCTACGAGCCACAAGACGCAGCACAACACCCACAGCCGCAGACGAAGAAGACCCCACTCAGCCGTGGAGCACCCCAGCTCACGCCCCAAGATTCAGCTGGCAGAGATCGAACTTTGAGAGCTCTAAGTACTTTGGGACTAACGTAAGAACACAATGGGGACTATTTTTGTCTTTCTTTTCTACTGCTTGGGGCGGGGATGGGGAAAAGAATGGAAGGGTCTGGGGGAAGGGTCTGGGGCCCTGGTGGTCCTCCCTCCCCCGGGGGGACGGCGGACTGCGACGGCCTCAGACCGGGAGGAGAAGTGCACCACAAAGGCTACACACGACTTGGCTTATGACGCTGAGACAGCAAAGGGAAGCAGACTTGGTGGAACATAGTGGGGCTCTGGCGGCCTCCCCCCCCCCCCTCCCACAGGGCGGGGGTGCGGTGGGCCGCGACGGCCCCGTGACAGAAAAGGTGACGGCTCCTCGGAGTCACATAGCACATGACCTGACCGGAGGGCGGGATCGGGCAGACGATGGACTACAGACGGCCTGGGCCCTGGCGGCCGTCCCCCTCCCCCCTCCTACGGGACAGGGGGGGGCGGCGGGCCGCGACAGCCTTGAGCCCGACAGAAATGGTGTACCCCGACAGCTACATAGATCCCAGACACTCTCAAGAAACAAAATAGCCCCTTATAATTACAAAGAGACTGGGCCTAAAGTAACACAACCCTTACACTGGACCTAATCACCCACACCGAAAGTATGTTTAACCAGGTCAGTGTTAATATATTTTAGGCAATCTCAAATAAAAAAAAAGTTTTGTTTAATAGTCTATTGGTAGCTTAAGACAAAATAAAGTGCCAAACAGGCTATTGTGGAGTTGATGGCACAGATTCTCATGGAGGGGATGGAGAAGATTGCCACTTGCAAGTTGGGTGGTCTGGTATCTTAACATCCCATCTATTAAAGGTCTAAATACAGTTTAATTCAAGGCTTGCCAAGCTTAGATGTGTGATGGCAATTCAAATTGTTCTTTGACATACAGTCATGCCATAAAGCTTCCTATGTTGTCTGTTACATCTTACAAGATTTGTTAAATGTGCTCATTTTGGAGGACACCTAATGTATCCCACAATTTGTTTCTGTGTGTCCCCCCAAAAAAATACATAGTTTTTCCAGATATTTATAGAAAAAACAATATCCGACCACCAACCACCCCATACGACTTACTGCCGCACCGAGACGCGGCAACACACAAACACTACTGTACATAGTTATGAAGATTACCTCCCAGGTTTCATTCTCCCCGGTTCCATACTAAGACAAGAATGCCCACACGAACTTGTAAAGAGTTTGCCGCCCACTCCCAGACGGACGACCACTACCCCCCCCACACAATCTGATTCGTACCGCCGGTCTCCGACCACACCAACCAGAGAGACCCCCGGTACCACAGTCCACCTTTGCTGGCAATTGAAGTAAGTCCAGCACGTTTACCCCCTCCCCATACACCTTACCCTTCCTGTCAATCCTCCTGCTGCCCTCCTGGGACCACTCGGGCCCTGATACCTCCCCCTTGAATCGCCCTACACCCTCCAGATACACTGCAACACCTGACCAGGTCACCCCAGACCATGCCACTCAACTTACATTGTATCTCCATTAACGCAAAGGGCCTCAACAACCCCCAAAAACGCCACGCCCTGCTACGATGGGCCCACAGCCAGAAAGCATACATTCTCCTAATTCAAGAAACTCACTTCACTCCTCACAAACACTTCCCACTCAAAAACAAACACTACAACCGCAGCTTTCTCGCCAATTCTCCAGAAGCCAAAACCAGAGGGGTGGCTATCATACTCAAAGCATCTTGCCCTCTGACCGATATCCAAGCTTTCCCAGATAAACAAGGTAGATACCTCACGCTCACAGGTAAAATAGGCCCCTCAACCTATTCCATCACCTCCTTATACGCCCCTACGACCCCAGACTCAACATTCTGGCAAACATTCTCAGCCCATCTAACAACGCTCAAAGCCACATTCACCATTGTAGGTGGCGACTGCAACGCCACACACCATCCGTCCATTGACCGCACCACCAAAACCCAGAGCGACCCACGACAGTCACACAACGACGCTCCCTTCTCCCACTTCCTACACACACATAACCTCCTGGACATCTGGAGAGCCCAACACCCCTCAACTCTAGATTATACGTTCTACTCCCACCCCCACAACACTTACTCCCGCATCGATTACTTCCTCATCTCCCCAAACATAACATCGAGGATCACGCACACCTCCATTGGCCACATAACCTGGTCGGACCATGCCGACATCTCCCTTACCCTCTCAATCCCCAACATGACACGTCCCTGGACATGGAAACTCAACTCACAACTCCTACAAGATAAGCTCATAACCATGTCCCTAGCGGAAGACATCAAGGAATATTTCACCCTGAACGACCCCTCCGTGTCCTCCCCAATCACCCTATGGGCGGCCCACAAACCAGTTATCAGAGGCAAACTGATTGCTATAGCCACAGCACGCAAAAAACAACACAACAGACAACTAATGGACGCCATTTCTGAAATAGGCCGCCTAGAAACCCTCCACAAACAACACCCGACCCCCTCTCACCTTGACCAGCTCACAACAGCTAGGGCTCTACTCAAACGCCTCTCCCTCTCAACCACAGCCAAAGCACTCACATGGACCAAACAAAAGTACTATGAGAAAGGCAACAAGGCAGACTCGATGCTAGCAAAACGCCTCAAAAACCTAACAGACACAAAACGAGTCTCTAAGATCCGCACAACGGATGGCACAATGAGTACCGACCCACACACAATTGGGAAAACCTTCCAGCAATACTTTACGTCCCTTTACAACCACACCCCAGACCCCCAACCTGACATTATCCGACCCTTAACAGATGACTTCCTCAAGAAACTTTCCCTCCCCTCCCTCACCGATACAGCCAGAACACTAATCTCAGCAGACATATCCCCAGAGGAACTACAAGCAGCAATAAAATCCCTGAAACCCAATAAAAGCCCCGGCCCAGACGGCTTAACAGCTATCTATTACAAATCATTCGGAGACATACTTACCCCACGACTATGCAAAGTCTTTAATGAAATGCTCAAAGGCAATCCATTACCCCCCGACATGACACAAGCTAACATCACCCTCCTACCTAAACCCGGGAAATCCCATGAAGACCCAGGTCACTATCGCCCCATTTCACTCCTAAACATAGACTTAAAACTCCTGACCAAAGTAATGACAACAAGAATTAATCCCCTCCTGCCGAGACTCATCAATCCAGACCAAGTAGGCTTCATCCCTCACAGACAAGCACAAGATAACACCAGAAGGGCCATAGACCTAATTTGGTACGCCAACCATAAACGCCTCCCAACCGCCATACTCTCCCTAGACGCCGAGAAGGCCTTTGACCGCCTTCTATGGCCCTATCTTTTCGCAGTGCTCCGCAAATTCAATTTCCCACAAGAACTTACCCACTTTCTCCAAGCAATGTACCACACTCCGACCGCACAGCTACTAATCCCCAATATTACCCCCCCCCTCCTTTCCTATACTGAACGGAACCCGTCAAGGCCACCCCTCCCAATACATGTGGCTCCAAAGGCAATATAGACCACTGCCACCCCCCACCTCCCCGACAATCACCCACTCCCTGGACCTCTGGGACCGACTCAGCGATAAATTTGACTTGTCCACAGGCCTATCGCCCCTTACCCCAATCCTCCGCAACAAAATGTTCCTACCTGGCCTCACACCACAACACTATGCCCACTTCGAAGATCGCGACATAGTTAGGCTAGGACACCTCTATCCCAACGGCAAGCTCCTGCAATACACGGAAATCCCCAATCCTGAAACCTTAACCACATTTGACTACTTCCGCTACCTCCAACTCCGAAGCTTCGCAGCAACGGATACGGTTCGCATGGCAGCCACCTCGTCCCTGACCGGTTTTGAAAAAGACACCCTTCAGTCACCATCCAGAAAGAGCCAAATATCAACTATTTACATGACACTAACCACACATCACACTCAGATAGCCCTCCCTTACATCACGGCATGGGAAAAAGATCTCGGACCCCCCGAGAACCCCACAGACTGGGCTGACATCTGGGCATCCATCAAATCCATTTCAATCTGCGTCACCCATCAGGAGCAGGCATACAAAATGCTCTTCAGATGGTACCTCACCCCCTACCGCTTGAAGGCCATGAAACAAAGCCCCACCAACCTCTGCTGGAAATTATGTGGGGAAACAGGCACATTCCTCCACTGCTGGTGGACGTGCCCTAAACTTGCACCCTTATGGATAACAATAACGACCCTCCTATCCAGACTACTTAACAAGTCAGTACCCCTTGACCCATGGGCCCTTTTGCTCTCTAAACCCCTGGATAGCTTCACCCGCAGTGAAAATAAACTCATAGCAAGAGTGGCCCTTGCCACACGTAGAGCAATTGCGGAAAATTGGTCCACACCACGTATACCCACTCACCCTCAAATACACACAAAAATCACGGATAGTGTAGATATGGACAGACTAACAGCACAGATACATGACACCCCTAAATCATTTCACAAAGTTTGGGACCCATGGCTAGAAGGTTATAATGCCCCCCCGTGGTGACCTACCAGACCACACGACCAACACCACCAACGTAAAAAACGAACATGAAGACCCACACCCATCCAACCAACCCCAACCCAATCCCACCCACCCTGGGCTCGGAGGGTGTACCCAGAAGGGCAGCAGCTCCCAATCCTCCTCTCCGCAGTTCCTCTCCCTACCCCCTTAACACCCCCTCCTACCCAACACTCCCCTTCCCTGCAACACCCAACCCAATTACCTGGCCCTGCTGACATAGCCACAGTCACTGAATGACCCAAAGGCCACACCCTCTGAGACAGCTGTTCCCCCTTCCCCAACAATAGAACGACCACCACCGAAAGCACCTGGCTTAACAAGCCTACAACCTAAACTATCTCTATTAACCGGCACACTCCGGGACCGATACCTTGCCAGAAACATCGTAACCATCTCAAGACCTCCGCAACATCACCTGACCAAAGATAACACGACCTGTAAGGTCACACATGTAACCCCCCTGACTCAAGGTCCCCCCCAAAAAAAAAAAATATTGTAAGAGATACCAAAACACAATGCCAGAATTATGTGCCAATGTAACTATGTTGTATCTCATTGTAACCCCCTGATTAACCAACCTCTTTTTTCTGTAAAAACGTTCATTAACTTTTGTTCATGAAAAATGAAAAATGAAAAATAAAGAATCTTTAAAAAAAAAAAAAAAAATACAATGCCACAGACTTAACACTATTTGGACATAAATGTTTGGGCCATTTGCCAAAATGGAAATCATTATTTCTGTTACATAGAACTGTCTGTCCAATATAGGTACAGACACTAAACTCCCGTATATGTCTAAATGGGAAGAGGAGCTAGGAGTAATATTCCTATTAGAGCAATGGTTTCAGACTATGAAGATCACTAAAGCTGCCTCACATTGTTTAACACAATGGGAGGCCTTCTGCAAAGTTGGGATGAGACTGGGCACCTCCAAAATATGTGTTCAAAAGAACCTATTTCTTGCGAGCACCTCCAGAAATTTGAAGAGATATAAACATAAATACGAAAGAGTTTCTGCAGTACCCAGATGCTCGCAAGAAATAGGTTCTTTTGAACACATATTTTGGAGGTGCCCAGTCCTGCTACAACTTTGGAAATCTTTAGAATTAACTATTCAACAAATAACAGGTATTAAGTAATTTTTTCGACCAGAGTTTTATTTACTTTATATGATCCCCGCACTTGCAAGCATTCAGCAAAAAGATATAATAATACATCTTCTTTTAGCAACAAAAATGTGTATAGCGGCAAGGTGGAAATCTCCACTTTCACACACCTTAAAAGAAGTATTAGAAAAAGTATATACTACTTGGAACTAATGGCATATTGCATGAAAGGCAAAGAACATGTTCACACAAAAAAAATGTCTAGTTGGCTTATTCATAGATCTACTTTAGTAAACTAAAAGAAAAAGAATGTTATTTTGTTTATTTAAAAAAAATGGGAATATACAAAAAGGCGTACATTAGACTATGGCTGCTGCTCACTATGTACAATAAGATTCTTCTGAATATCCTTGATTTTATGTTTTTTTTGTTTGTTTTTTCTGTTTTTGTCTTTCTTCTCTTTTTTTTGGGGGGGGGGGGGGCACCCATGGGAAAGATAGATAATTTAATTACCTGAGTTACACCACTGAATTAGATTTGAGGATATGTATTTTTTTATATGTTCTTGTATTATAATTGACTAATGTGATATATCGAATTGTATTTACTTAGGCATTTAGAGTATGGTGACTGCAATATGACTTGTAGAATATGTTCCCTTGTCTCTGATTCTGCATCTTTCCTTGGGATATATGATCTGCCCTGATGTTTTGTGTCTTTATTTATTATTGTTTTTTTTTATTATTATTATTATTATTATTATTATTATTTATTACTTATCAATGTTGTATTTACTTATGTATCTATGGAAAAATGGAAATCATTTTCCAATAAAAATAAGACATTGAAAAAATAATATTGTTTTTGTATTTTATTGTACCCTGTTGCATCAATGCAATGTTTTGTGGACCCAGGAAAATGAGAGGAATCTCAATGTATCCTTCGTGGTAAAATATTTTATAAATAAATAATTAATATCACATCATTTTACTACAAATATTGTCACATTGTTCCCACACATTGGGATATAGACCAATATATATTGCCTCAAATGTTATTTTATTGCCCCATATTGCTCCCTATTTGTCTTTGTATTGCGGCCACATTTGTTATGAGATGCATATACAGCAAAAGATGAACACATGAAAAACTTATATATAGAGAGAGAGAGATACAAAGGGAGACAAAGATGCACAAACAAAGGTGATCACGATCTGCAGCAGCAGAACTAGCAACAAGGAGACCCGCTTGGCACTGGAAAAAGGTGAGTAAAACGCCACCTAAACGGCTGTGTTAAATTTTTAGTGTCAGCAATACAAGTTTGTATTCCTTTTTTTTATAAATTCTTTATTTTGTTAAGGCATATATAAAGGGTACAAAATGAAGAAAAGGGAAATGCAGGGGTGTTCCACATTTATGGATTAGTACAGAGATATTATCATTAATTACATTTCCAGGTAGTAAGTGCCTCATTTTTCTTTTTATATGGCATTCAATATGAACAGGAACGTTATTCAAACAGTATAAATCAACGTAAAGCATGATGTCAGAAAGTAGTGTATTAAACTGTTGAGTGACAATTTAGTGTTGGAGCGTCGACGTTAATATTTAACAGGAAGTAACCCAATTAGGCTAGTGGTTTTAAGCAGAGGTATATTATAACGTCTTGTTATGTGGTGTATGTGTAAAGGGCTTCCGTGGCAGTCAAGGTATGATGAGTGGGTTCCTGGTGGTGCCTTATCAGGGGTCGGCTGCCTTCGTGGGTCGTATCGTCTGGCCACCCATGAGGGGTTGAAGGGTGGGTAAGTCAGTGGTGCAGTGTGTTTGTAGGCGTGTGCCTCTTGGGTAGGTAGTTGGTGAGGGGCAGTGGCAGAGGCCCCTGTCGTTCTTGTGTTCCCCTGACCTATGGGGAGACGGGGGGGGGGGGGGGGAGATTGTGGTTAGAATTAACGGGTTCGTCTGTTCGTGTGTCAGCATTAGTGGAATATCTGGCGGTATGCGCCATGAAACATAAAACACAAAGTTAAAACATGAAATTAAACCAAAACTAGGTACATTAGAAAAGAGAGAAGAACATGGAATATTCAATTGCTACAGTCCGCTTTGCAGGGTGCCACTATATTGTGGCTCGGTGGTAGATAATTCTTTCTTTGCCGCCAACATTGGGGAGGTGCACTGAAGTAGTGCCGTTCAAGCTGCGATTAAGTCACTGAGTCTTGATCCTGAGATGGGTTGCGATTCCGAGCTGGAACAAAGGGTGTCACATTGGGTATGTCCCATTGGTGATGTGTTGCCGGTCTCGGTGGAGTTCCAGCGCCTCTCATCAGGTCCAGGGCTGTGAAAAGGGTGGGGGCATCCGTTGGAGAAGACGCTGTGTGCACCTTTCCGTCTTTGATGACCGTAAGGGTTCGGGACGCCGACCAGCGGTAGGCCACGCCAGCCTCTCGCAACTTAGTTGTAATAGGTTGCATGGTTTTTCTCCAGTGAAGTGTTGCCCTGGTGACATCCTGGTAAAATGTCAGCTGGTGTGATTCAAAGTCCATGGGGGCCCGTTCTTGGAACGCCTTCATGAGCTTTTGTTTGTCTGTAACGGTTTGGCATTTGAGAATAATATCCCTGGGCAGGCTCGTTGGGGCGCGTTGTGGTCTATTGACCCTGTAAGCTCCGTCCAGCGGGATTTGTTTAGCTTGTTTGGCGGGTAGGGATGAGGCCATCAGCCGCCTAAGGAAGTGCGGCAGTTCCTCCGCGGACACCGCATCGGAGACTCCGCGGATTTTTATGTGTTTGCGCCTACTCCTGTCATCCAGGGTGTCCACTCTGTGCGTCAGAGAGGAGTGCAGAGTTCTCATTTGTTGCACAGTGTCCCCTAGGGCTGCCAGGCTCTGCTTGAGATCGATCACGTCTTCCTCCGTGGCTTGTACACGGTCAGTGACCGCTTGTACTTCAGTTTTGACTAGGGCGATGTCTGTGTCAAATAGTAGCTTGATTCTATCATAAAGGTCTGCAATGTCCTTTTTAGTAGCGTGTGCTGGGCTTGGGGACTCTATTACGACGGTTGTCGCTGTGTCTGGGTTCTTGCTGTCTTTCCCGTTCCCCCCTTCAGGCTCCTGAGGCTCTATGGTGTCTGGGACGGCTGGGGGTGGTGAGAGTTCTGTTGTTTTGGGCCTGGAGCATTTGAGGAGCGTCCCTATATCTCTCGCCTCTGGAATGGGTGCCCCTGTCTGTTTCTGTGTTTTTCGACCCATGATTGGAGTGTCAGGCTCGTTTTGGTAGGGGTGTAAATACTCACTCCAGTCCGCGAGGAGCTCGGCGTGGTAAGTTGCGGCTTTCAGGCTTTCAGACCGGAGCCTCTGCCGGGTCTTGCGGGGTGGAGCTGAGGCGGATCCGAACCGGAATGGCATGGGTCGATGCAGCAGGGGTTCCCCTTCCCGCTGTAAGTGTTTGTAGTCGGCGGCTTGAAGTTAATTTCGCCGTTTTCAGCGTTTTTAGGCAATTCTTAGCGGAGCTGTCTGTAATGGCGTCTTGGCTGTAGCGGTGCCAGGCCACGCCCCTGTATTCCTGACATTATAGTGTTCCTTTAATAGTAATATCTAGAAAATAGCTTTTATAATACTAACATTTTAGATCAGTAGGCTTCAGTATTCTCCTTTCCTGATTATAACACTTGGTTATGGTGGTATTATAATTTAGCTTAGTAAATTGGTTCATTATCTTTTATACAAAGCTTCATCAATTATCAGCTGGACAGATGCCTTGAACTCTCTTTTAGGTTCTCCGACAAGTAGCCAGCGGCTAGATCACTACTCAAAGAAAGCACCAAAGGCAAAGGTCTTTCCCCAACACTCATAAATTTGCACCAAGGAATAGCATAAAGATATTTTTTTGTTTCATAACGTATCACCCTTGGAGTCACTTCATGTACATCCCTGGGAAATTCAGAGTTTTATTTTATTTTCTGCAATTCATTCCTAATTGCATCTCTTTGGGGTTTAACTCTATTTGCTGAACATCATGAAATATTACATTCATAATGTCAACCGTTTATATACAATTTTCCTATGAATATGAAATGTATTCCATTTGGTATATGAAACAAGTGTTGATTATTATCATTCTTCACAAATAAATCCAAGTTGTGTGTCTGGCTGTATTTCCCATAAAACATTCAAGCATCATTTAAAAGTTACTACACTTTGTCAGTGGTTATATTACTGTAAATTTATATCACATTAAGCAATGCTGATAAACATTAGCTTTGTGGACCCAGAGATGGCATTTTCTGAGACGAGCAATAAAAAAATAAATCTTAACGTAGTTGCTAGTTCACTACTACAACTCTCGTCATATTTCACAAAAGAAATACAAACTTCCCTCCATCAAATCTTTCTGTTTAATGAAATTGTATCTGTGTGTACCAAATATTGCTACTGTATATTTTTATATGTTGGTGCTACTGTCCTACTGTTATGTGTCAATCATGTTTCTAGTGTAATTAAAGGAGCACTATAGAGTCAGGAACACAAACATGTATTCCTGACCCTATAGTGTTAAAACCACTATCTAGCCCCCTTGACCCACTTTGCCTCCCTAAAGATAGTAAAATCATACTTGTATTCAAGTCTGAAGCTGCTGCCTCTGCCTGTGAACTTCCTCTGACCTCTGACATCATCAGAAGTGGTGGCCTGATCCAATCACAATGTTTCCCCATAGGATTGGCTGAGACTGACAAGGAGGCAGATTAGGGGTAGAGCCAGCACTATTCAAACACATCCCTGGCCAATCAGCATCTCCTCATACAGATGAATTGAATCAATGAATCTCTATGAGGAGAGTTCAGTGTCTGCATGCAGAGGGAGGAGATACTGAATGTTTGGATGCATTTTAGGCAGCCATGACCCAGGAAGGATCTCTTGAAGCTATCTGAGGAGTGGCCAAGTGAAGTTATCACTAGGCTGTAATGTAAACACTGCATTTTCTCTGAAAAGCCAGTGTTTACAGCAAAAAGCCTGAAGGTAATGACTCTACTCACCAGAACAAATTCAATGAGCTGTAGTTGTTCTGGTGACTATAGTGTCCCTTTAAGATTTGGCTGTCCTGGAGACACAATTAGCCAGAGCTTTTTGAGCACAAGTTTGCTTTTTGAATGTGTATTTTATTTTAGATAGAACTAGTGCACGTGTGACTTTAGAAGTTACATGTGAGTACAAAGAAGATGCTGTTAATACAGTCATGGAAGGGCTGGCAAGGGTGGCATACATCAAACACTCCATCAGAGTAGGACAATTCAATCTGAGATCTAGAAGTATTAGGAGAAAAGGGGAATTCGTCCAAACAATGCATGCCCTCCCATTAGTATAGTAGTTATATAGATGTTATAATAGGGATCACAATATATACATTGTATCTACAGTTCTTTTAGTTATTATTCCAAGCATTTCCTAAGCAGAACATTTTTACCCTGTTATAACCAACATACACAAGCACCTGTCTAAGCAGTACATAATAATCTCCACTATGGCATCCTTTTGGATGTCTTAATCTTTGTCGTGTTCCTTCTTTCTCTCCAAATGCCTTACATGTATTGGCCCCTTTTTGGCAGCTCACAAGCAGTCACTCTATGTCACTTTGTTCTTTCTAGTCCTCTAAATTCTAGACAGCTCTGTGTTTGCTGTTTTTCATTCAGATTTAGATCCATACTCATGTTGTCTCCATTACCTTCTCCTGTGACCAATGGACCCTAGGTAGCTATGTCATTGGGCCCCTATGACCCTGTTTTCCAGGTGTACACGGTTCCTGAATTCTGAGTACTTGTCCCCTACAGCCTTTGCTGTACAGTTTATATTACTAAGATTTCCCCTCTTATTCTAAATTGAGCTTTCATTTTTACAAAATTGCACCAAGTCCACTGCTAAGTGTATGTGATTTTCTTTATGGCTGCCTTAGTTCTTTCTTTTGATGACCCTGACACTTGTCTCTGCAGTTAAGCTTCTCACATGTATCGGTCCTTTTTTGAATGCCATGACAGTAAGCATTAAACACACTCTGGTTTCTTTCTTTTGGTTTGTGACCTTAAAGACTTTAAGAGCTGTCTCTGTTTTCTCTCTCCATTGAACAGATATACGTCATTTATTCTATTGTACTCATCAATTATTTTGCCGTTACCATATTCTAGTCTAAGTTCTGAGTTATGTCTAGTTTCTAGAACATTTGAGGGCACTAAATGACTCTGAAAGGCTGCAAAACATTAATGCGACATCATAACAGTCTCTAGCACAGCTTACAAAGGTTCAGCACAGTCTTACCCAAGTTCCTTAAAACATACAGTTTACTGTAAAATAAAGTGAACACAATGCAGCTCTTGTAATTATACCGTTTACTGTGTTAATTTGCTGATATGAATTTGTTGATCATCTTCTACTCGTGGTATGATAGATTTTCCTTCTCTGTTCTATTTACACAATTTTCTTAGACAGCTTTGCCGCAGAACATGTCATATATATATATATATACACGATTTTTTATTTCTTCTGTTTACTTCTAGAAATTTAGACTAGTTGTACTTTCATCATGCCCAAAATCTGGTAGGTAATTTTGCTGATCAAGATTCAAATATGTGCATTCAAACATTACTGAGAGTTAAAAGCAGCAGAGATTATCAGATCACAGATCTATGCAGAGAATAGGGACAAACTATATGTCATTCTATAAAAAAAAAATACATTTCATACTGCATATTCTATAAAACACATTTATATATAATAACTGAAATGCCACACTGCCTTGGGGTCCTTTTTGACTACAACCTCTAGTCACATACAGTCAGTTTTTAAATCCTGTCATTTTCCTTTATATGATGCAATGTACTGTATTTATGTTGTATATTATTTTTTATAAAAAAACATTTTTTAATTTATTTTATTTATTTATTTTGCAGTTCAAAAGCGTTACATGTGAATTATATAGAACAAGGTTGAATACATGTCGTAACAAACTTAGAGGTACCACGTCTAACAGCAAGTAAAGTCAGCAAGTTATACAGTTAATGTGCTCATAAACTTTGTGCATGAAATAACTCTTATACAAACTAGTTTTCCGCTTTATCTACTTTATTTACAAATAGGTTGGAATATGCAATGGTATACCGGTCTGCTATCATATCTAGAGTGTTCTGCTGGGCTTTTTCAGCGTCATGTGTCAACATTCTATAGGTGGTTATCGTGTGGTACTTTTTGGTCAACTTCAATATTGTCAATTGCATTTTGTACATTGACTTCGCTGTTTAGTATTTCACAGTGACCACTGTGGTATTGACCTATTGCCGCGCGATCTGGTTGTCTCTTGTTTGAAAGCCCGTGGTTTGCATGTACTCGCACCACCTGGCCCATGTGTCTGTGTATGTGGTGTATTTATCAGAGAAGGAGTAGCATATTTCTTCCATGCTTCTCGTGGTCTCCGCTCTCTGTATCCAGTCCCTAATAGATGGTGTGTTGGGTTTTTTCCAGAACAGTGGAATTAGTTGGTTGGCAGCCGTGATTAGGTGTGTTAGTAGTTGCACCTTCCTTTTGGGCAGGTTGCAGGGTGGGAGGAGAAATATGAAGGTGTCTGGGGTGAGTGCGAATGTTTCTTCAATGATTGTTTGTATTAAGCCTGAGATGCGTGTCCAGAATTTTTTTACCTCTGGACATGTCCACCAGATGTGGGTTGCCGTGCTGTTGGGTTGGTGGCATCTCCAGCAGCATGTGGATGTTTGGGGGAAAATGGAGTGAAGCCTAGCCAGGGTATAGTACCATCTTGCTATGCACTTATAATTACTCTCTTGCGCCTCAGTGTTCCGTGTGGATCTATGTATTATGGTGAAGATTTTATTCCAGATGTCTGGCGTGAAAGAGTTCAGATTCCCAGGTTGAGGTGAAGGTAGGCTTATGTTTGGGTTGAGTGGAAAGGAGGAACTCATTCATCTTAGAAATTAGTTTATTTTGGATCATGCGTTTCTGGCATAACCTTTGAAGAATGTTTGGTCTCTTACTTTGCCCTGTGCTAGGGGGGCCTTTTTCAGGAAGTGTGTGAGTTGAGCATGGCAGAAGGTATGGATTGCTGTGATCTCCTTTTCAGGGATCATTTCCTTTAGTGGTTTGACCTCGTCTCCTTTTGCGACCATCTCTTATGTTAGGTATGGTGATGGTTCGTGAAATCGCCTAAACGTTTTTCCGTCTACCCCTGGGGGGAATAAAGGGTTGTGTGTGACCGGATACATTGGGGAAGGGTATGGGGATAACGCTTGGAGGTTGCGTATGTGCAACCATAACCTGAGTGTTGGGGTGGTGGTGGGATGGCCGTGTGTTCGAAGTAGTGTTTGGCCAGATTTGTGCCAGGGGATGGTATAGATCGGTGTGGTGAAGCATGCGTCTTCAAGTTTAACCCATTGTTTGTCAGATTGCGGGTTGGACCATTCGTAGACCCTAGCTAGAAGGGAGGCTTTATGGTATAATTCGATGTCTGGGAGCCTCAGTCCTCCTTCCTCTTTCAGTCTTTTCATTAGTGCATATGGTAGGCGGGGTTTTTTGTGTGCCCAGATGAATGAGGTAAAGATATGGCGTATCATGTCAAACAGTTGTTTGAGGAGTGTTATTGGCAGGACTTGTAGTAAATACAGAATTCTGGGCAGTACATTCATCTTTAAAATGTTTAGTCTACTGAACCATCCAAAGTGTGGTTTGTTCCATGTAGTGAGATCTGTCTTGATCTCCTTAATTAATTTGGGGAAATTGCTGGCGTATAACTGTGTGGTGTCGCTGGGTATGTATACCCCTAGCTATTTGAGTGCTCCTGTGGTCCATGCGAATGAATGAGTAGTCATGATGTCGTCTGCAAATGTGGATATCTTGTGGTTGTCCTTCCCCACCTGGATACCATTGATGTTGGGGTTATCTCTTATACCCTGCAAAAATGGTTCCAAAACTAGCATGAATAACAGAGTGGAGAGGGGGCATCCCTGTCTGGTGCCATTCAAGATGTGCACTGTGTCTGACAGTTGGCCATTGATGCGTAAGCGTGCTGTTGGAGTGGAGTAAATGGCCCCAAGCCATTTCAGCCAGTTGGGGCCAAAACCCATGTGTTGGAGCGTTTGCATCATGAGGGTCCAGTCTACTCTGTCGAACGCTTTCTCTGCGTCTATCGACAGGAGTAGATTGGGTTCACCCGAGCGTTTTGCTTGGTGGAGGAGATTCAGGATCTTAGTGGTATTTTGCTTGGCTTCCCTGCCTGGCACAAACCCTGACTGATCTGATTGTATTAGGTTTGGCAGGCAGTGGCGTCTCCAGCATTAATATTTAGGGGGGGCACATGGGGGGCCAGGGACAGAAGTAGGGGGGCAATTACAAAACATGTGTGTGTACACAGACACACACGTGGAGAACATTTAAAAGTTAACAAAATTCAGATTTCCAGCACCTTGTTAAATATGCTAAAGTCTGCTTTAGATATGCAATTGTAACAATATCTCATGATGCCAGAATTGTTACAAAACTATTTTTTTTATTTATTTTTTAAATATTTATTTTTAAAATAATTTACAACATGCAATTTGAAGGGAATTTAAAATAACACTTCTATATAAATATTTCACATACTTAGAAAATGGTCACCTAACAGTGTATTCTCTACACTACAGTTTAATCATTTTAAAGTGACACAAAGTTGTATTTTGAAATGCTAACTCAAATGAATTGTTCCTGTAAGAAGAGCAGATTCAGCTCTACTTCCATGAACAATTAAAAATGGTTGGCACTAAAGTTTGTGCCCTGACCTATAGTTGGTGAATACTATACCAACACAAACTAAAATTACTTGTTTCATTCTCATGCTCACAATATGTAATCCTGTAATCCCATACATATCATTTACTCAAAAGCTGCAATTAAAGTTCACGTTACTTACAGTAGTAGCAGGGCCGGCGCTACCTGTTAGGCGGACTAGGCAGCTGCCTAGGGCGCCCCTTGGGAAGGGGCGCCGCCAGGAGCGCCGGCCCCCCTAATGCTGCAGCCGCCCGAGCGCTCTGTAAAGAGCCTCAGGAGGCTGCAGCTTTGCCCGGGCTGGTGCGTCCATGACGGCGCACCGCCCGGGAGCCAGACTGCAGCTAGAGCCCATCATTATCCTCATCTGGTTGTAAGTAGGCAATCTAGTATATTATTTGTGGCACTAATCTCTAATTTACCTCACATTAAAGAAACACTTTAGTCCCCAGAACCACTGCAGCTTAATGTAGTGGTTCTGGTGTCTATAGCCTGTCCCTGCAGGCATTTTAATGTAAACACGGCGGCACTGCAGCACTAGCGTTAGTTAACATGGCAGGTCATATGGGTGGGGCATTGTGATGTCACGGGGGGAGGGGGGGGCGGCAAACTTTACTTTTGCCTAGGGCGGCAAAAATCCTTGCACCGGCCCTGAGTAGTAGTGCCACTGTCTGGAGTGTCTGCTCCGCTCGCTCAGTCCCTCTGCAAATTGCACTCTCAGGTAGGCATGGTTTCACACCTTATGTGGGGCCGCACTGCAAACTGTCTGCAATCTCTGGTAAGTAAGGTGACACTGTCACAACACTGTCTGCAATCTCAGGAGTAAGTGCCACTGTCATACCACTCACTGTCTGCAATCAGGAGTAAGTAACCTTTGTCACACTCACACCACTCACTGTAATCACTGCAATTAATTCACTTTTCTCATAACCTAGATGTGGCAGAGGCCGCAGGCCACAATACCTGCTCCTCTCTGCTTGCTCTGTTCTGCCTCCTTTGCTCTTGCTCTACTCTGCCTCCTCTCTGTATGCTGTGCTTCTATTTGCATGCTCTGCTCCGCTCCTCTCTGCTTGCTCTGCTCCGCTACTCCCGACTTGCTCTGCTTCTCTCTGCTTGATCTGCGGTGCTGCTCTCTACTCTGCCTCCTCTCTGCTTGCTCTGCTCTGCCTCCTCTCTGCATGCTGTGCTTCTATTTGCATGGTCTGCTTTTACTCCTCTCTGCTTGCTCTGCTCCGCTACTCTCGACTTGTTCTGCTTTTCTCTACTTGCTCTGCTCTGCTCCTCTCTACTTATTCTGCTCCTCTCTGCTTGCTCTGCTCCTCTCGACTTGCTCTGCTTCTCTCTGCTACTCGTCCTCTCTGCTTGCTCTGCTCCTCTCTACTTGCTCTGCGCTGCCTCTTCTCTGCTTGTTCTGCTCCTCTCTGTTTGCTCTGCTCCTGCACACATATTGCCTAATACATACACACCCATACACACACACTGCCTAATACATCCATCCATACATATATACACACATATTGCCTGATACATACACACCCATACACACACACACTGCCTAATACATCCATCCTTACATTTACCGTATATACTCGAGTATAAGCCGAGTTTTTCAGCACATTTTTTGTGCTGAAAAACCCCAACTCGGCTTATACTCGAGTCAGAGTCTGTATTATGGCAATTTGCATTGCCATAATACAGACTGGGGGGAGAGGGGTGCTGGCAGAGCTGTACTTACCTTTCCTGCAGCTCCTGTCAGCTCTCTCCTCCTCCGCGCCGTCCATTCAGCACCTCGGTCAGCTCCCAGTGTAAGTCTCGCGAGAGCCGTGGCTCTCGCGAGACTTACACTGGGAGCTGACAGAGGGAGCTGCACAGACCGCGCGGAGGAGGAGGGAGCTGACAGGAGCTGCAGGAAAGGTAAGTACAGCTCTGCCAGCACCCCTCTCCCCCACTGAACTACCAATGACACTGGACCACCAGGGAAGGAGCCCCCCTCCCTGGCCAGCTAGCAAGCAGGGAGGGGGACGAAAAAAAAAAGATAATAAAAAAAATAAATAATAATAATTAAATAAATAATAATAATAAAAAAAATAATAATATAAAAAAAAAATAATAATAATAATTAATATATCAAATGCCCACCCCCACCAACACATACACAAACACACACTGCATCACACACTGCATCACACACTCACACTTCATTCATATACACACACTGCATCACACACTCACACTTCATTCATATACACACACTGCACTCACACACACTGCATCACACACACACACTTCATTCATATACACACACTGCACTCACACACACACTGCACTCACACACACACTGCACTCACACACACTGCACTCATACACACACACACTGCACTCATTATATACACACACTGGAAATAAATATTCAATTAATATATACGCACACACACTGCACTCATACACACACACACTGTACTCATAAACACGCACTGCACTCGCGCACTGCACTCATACGCGCACTGCACTCATACGCGCACTGCACTCATACGCGCACTGCACTCATACGCACACTGCATTCATACGCACACACTGCATTCATACGCACACACTGCATTCATACGCACACACTGCATTCATTATATACACACACTGTAAATAAATATTCAATTAATATAATTTTATTTAGAAATTTACCAGTAGCTGCTGCATTTCCCACCCTAGTCTTATACTCGAGTCAATAAGTTTTCCCAGTTTTTTGGGGTAAAATTAGGGGCCTCGGCTTATATTCGGGTCGGCTTATACTCGAGTATATACGGTATACACACATATTGCCTGATACATACACACCCATACACACATATTGCCTAATACATAGACCCATAAACGCACACTGCCTAATACATGCTCACTGAATAATACTTACATCCATACACACATACTGCCTAATACATCCATCTGCACACACATATTGCACAATACATATATTGCCTAATATATACACCCATACACGCACACTGCATAATACATAAATCCATACACACATACTGCCAAATACCAGACATCCTAAGTCTCCCGGTAGTTCAGGGAGACTCTTGCATGTTGAATGCGGTTCCCTGACACCCGCAGATCATACACAATATCACACACACAATGAAATCTATAAAGTGACTTCTGTGCATGTCAATATGTGTGTGTATCTGTGTGTGTTTCAGTGTGTGTATCTGAATGTATGTACCAGTGTGCGTTTCAATGTGTGTATCTGTGTGTCAATGTGTATGTGCCAGAGTGTGTGTATGTGCCAGTACGCATATCTGTGTGTCTGTGTGTGTTGGTGGAGGGGGGGGGGGGGGGGGAGAATGAGCGCAAGCATGTCAGGGGGAGGCGAAGTGATCGCACATGTACACGGGGGTGGCGTAGTAACTTGTGAAGCCACCTCCCTGAAATGCATTTTTGCATGTTGGGATGTCTGTAATACATAAATTTTACATGAAATATATATTTTAAAGCTGTGATAATAATATTTTCATTAATTTGGTGGGATTTTATTTATAACATTGTGGGATTTCATTTATAGTAATGGGTTTACGTTAATTAATGTTACAGTGAACCTGTCTAAAAGGTTCACTGTAAGAAACATTTTTTTCATTATAATCTATCAAATGTATTATGAATATAATTGGTTGCATAGTCACTCGCACACAATGTCACTTACACACTCTAACATATACTCTTACTGAAGTATACACACGTCACACACTCTCACTAACACACATTTATTAAGTATATACACAATGTCACTGACACACTCTCACTAACACACTATTATTAAGTATACACACAATGTCAGACAATAACACATTATTATTACATATACACACAACGTCACTGACACACACTATTAAGAATACACACAATGTCACACACTCCCACTAATACTCACTATTATTAAGTATACACACAATGTGCGACAATCTCACTAACACACACTGTTAAGTATACACATAATGTCACTGACACTATTAAGTATACACACGTCTCAAACTCTCACTAACACACATTATTCAGTATACACACATACACACACACAATGTCTCACACTCTCACTAACACACACTGTTACTGAACTATACACACACAATGTCTCACACTCTCACTAACACACACTCTTACTGAACTGTACACACACAATGTCTCACACTCTCACTAACACACACTATTCAGTATACCCACACACACAATGTTTCACACTCTCACTAACACAAACTCTTACTGAACTATACACACACAATGTCTCACACTCTCACTAACACACACTCTTACTAAACTATACACACACAATGTCTCACACTCTCACTAAGACACACTATTCAGCATACACACACACACACACAATATCTCACACTCTCACTAACACACACTATTCAGTATACACACATACACACACAATGTCTCACACTCTCACTAACACACACTCTTACTGAACTACACACACACACACAATGTCTCACACTCTCACTAACACACACTCTTACTGAACTATACACACACAATGTCACTCACACCAGTTTAGTCACACTTTATACACACACACAAACATACACAATATGATCAGCCCCCTTGGGCTCCATGTGGGCCATACCTGTGCTAGGGCTGTGGAAGCAGGCTATGCTCACTGTGCACTGCTATCCTGCTCCCCCTAGCAGAAACAAAGGGGAGACTTCCTGCAGGCTGGAGAATGGTTCCTCCTCCACAGCACTAGAAGTCTCCCCTTCAGCCTGCTTCCTGCTCCCTCCTCCCTCCAGTGTCTGTGCGTGTTTACAGGCATGGGGATTCCCCTGCCTGCAGGATCCATCTGCTCAGGGGCTGGGCACTCAGTAACATGGAGGGAGCCCAGCGAGCAGTAAGTTCACTTTCAATTGGGGAGGCACAAAGAGGGGGAACAGCCTGATCTAGGGGGGGGGGGGCATGGCCCCCTCTGCCCTCCCCCCCCCCCCCCCATGGTGCCCATAAAGCAGTGCCAGGTAGGGCAGAGTTGGCACCTGCTTAGAGATATAGGTTTTAGACCACCCAGGTGCAGTATACAAAATAAATGTAGTAATTACTTCCCTTTCGTTAGGTGTAGGTATAGCAAAAGGATTCCTCTCAATCCTCAAAACAACTTTAGAAAATATAAGAAATACCTAAACCTATAAAACAAAAGAAAATACGCTCATAGGGGATTAACGTCAAAACATAAATTGCCCCTTAATAATAGGTCTCACTCACAAAATTGAAGTGGTTTTCAGGCACATCAAATGTGTGGATCTTCACGTCAGGTGCAGGAATGTAAGAACTGGAATTACGCGTCCCTCTCCTTTGTATCAGATGAGCCACGTGGTTAGACCGGCTTACCTTGATGGCAGTTGCCTGATCTGCCAACAAATGCCGATGACCGGAGGAGAGGGGGACGGATAAACCAGGCGGCGAGGGAGGCTGTTCTTGCAGTCTCTCACTCCTCCCTTGTGCGCCCTCTATGTTGCTGGGAGCCGGAATATGACATGGGTGGGAGGAGTGAGGAGCTTCCCCACACTGGACCCCAGGGAAGTGAGTGTTTGAGTGTTTGACTGTCAGTGAGTGTGTGTATGTGTGTCTGTCAGTGAGTAAGTGTATGTCTGTCAGTGAGTGTCTCTTTGTGTGTGTCTGTCAGTGAGTGAGTGTATTTATGTATGTTAGTGAGTGTGTGTGTGTGTGTCAGTGAGTAAGTGTATGTCAGTGAGTGTCTGTGTGTGAGTGTCTGTCAGTGAGTGAGTGCATGTATGTCAGTGTGTGTGTCTGTCAGTGAGTGAGTGTATGTATGTCAGTGTGCTTGTGTGTGTATGTGTGTCTGTCGGTGAGTGAGTGTATGTCTGTCAGTAAGTGCCTGTGTGTGTGTGTGTGTGTCTGTCAGTGAGTCTCGGGCGCGCTCTTAAAGGGACAGTGGGAGCCGAAATGTGAAACGGTCTCCCATTGGCCCCTGTCATTCTACATTCCCCATACACTCACGTTTTGGGGGCGTGGATATGACGGGGCCAATCAAATTGATTACTAGGATATTTATACTTACCTCTCCCTTAACTCCCTGCCCTATCATGGTTTCTGATTCAGTTTCCTTTAGCGCTTGTATTGTTCAGTTGTGGATTTGAACTTGGCTTTGTATTTGACTCAGTTTTTCTCTTTATCCCTACTTTGTCTTGTTTGCCGGCTTACTGCTTCCTGTGTACCAGTCCTTGGCTAGTTCTTGTTTTCGCTGTCTCTCTGTTCCCTTGACCTTGGCTCGTTTCTGACTCTGTCACTTCTCTGTTCTACGTCGAGTCTGGCCATTATAAGGTCCAGTAAGACGTGTCTGCTTTATCTTGTCTATTGTTGGACTAAATCTTGCGTGTTGGGGTACACTACCGTTACATTACGATAGGGCCATG
The DNA here is from genome assembly GCF_036172605.1 of Pelobates fuscus. NCBI lineage: Eukaryota > Metazoa > Chordata > Amphibia > Anura > Pelobatidae > Pelobates > Pelobates fuscus. Next base: position 221,788,461 of record NC_086322.1, read on the forward strand.
GACCCCGCAGATTTAGGTCAGCAAATGGCTTCTCATGAGGCTAGATTTGTAGAGCAGGATCATCGTATGGATCAGATGGCTCAGGCCATCCAGACACTCTTATCTAGAACGGCTCCGGTACCCGTACCAGCTCCTCCGGCACCCCTTGTACCAGATACGTCTACCATGCCTAATGCTTCTGCACATCTAACCCCTCCACCCAGGTATGGAGGGGATGCAAAGACATGCAGGGGATTCATTAATCAAGTGGAATTCCACTTTGAGATGTATCCACGTTCATTTCCCACTGATAGGTCTAAGTTTGGTTTCCTTATGCACCAACTTACAGATAAAGCACTTGAGTGGGCAAATCCTATTTGGGAGGCTAATGGACCTATGGTGCATGATTTCAATAGCTTTCTTACAGCTTTTCGTAGAACCTTTGACACAACTAAAAGGTCGAAGAATGCCGCCAGGGCATTAATGAGAATTAAACAGGAATCTAGGTCTGTTGCCGATTATGCTATTCAGTTCCATACCCTTGCTTCACAGGTAGATTGGACCAACAATGGGCTGACTACTGCGTTCATGGAAGGTCTATCTGAAACTATATTGGATGAGGTAGCAGCCAGGGATCTTCCTATACCATTAGAAGATCTCATCGACTATCTCATTGATATAGATAATAGGATTCGTGACAGACTCTATACCAAGACTAGGAATAGACGCCTTGTTACACTTAATACTCCTAGAGTTGCTAATCCTGAGAGTTCCAAGGTATCAGAGGAGGAACCCATGCAATTAGGGGTTGCTAAGCTCTCTGATGCTGAAAAATTGTATAGGAGAAAGGGGGGACTTAGCCCTGATGATGGGATCAATAGATATGTGCCAAGGGCTCCCATCAGGGCCTCGGGCCGAAGACGCGTGGTACGCCGGCAACACAAACCCACAGGCTGCTGGTGAGGGAATGCTGAGTGGAGGGATGCACGGCGACAAGGCCCCATTCCTCAGAGATAGCACCATCTCACCTTCTGGCGTAGGCTGAGTTAACATGTGGACAAGCTGCGAGGCATATTGCCCTTAGTTGCTGCATATTATTACTATTTGTGCATAGTCAGACCTAGAGTTTTATGTAGCATATTTTAGGGGATTACCTGTGAGCATTATACTCCGACCTAATGGGCATTCTGAGTTAGTCAAAGGCTAAACCAGCTAGTAACCACTGGTTTATGAGCTGTAAACTACGTACGCTTTTATATAGAAAATGTACTATAGCGTAACCCCAAAAGTAGAAATGTGCTATCACCAAGAGTGTACCTCACCCACTCAACATAAAATAAGCTTTTAACATATGCTCATGTACCCAGTTAAATTAGATAACAGTAGTAGTGTATACAGCCGTCCAGTTAAATTAGATAACATACAATACTATTTCCGTTCATCATGTTGCAATTACCTGCTGAGATGCAGGACCCTAATGCTCAATACTGCAATAATACCAGTGGTCTACTCTTGTGAGTCATTCCTCAGCAAGTTAAATAGTAATACTACAGACCATATCTCACCCTATACTTAGCCTATTGCATTTTGAAAGCTCCTGATTACTTATACTCCACATGTCTAGCTGGCCCTTTAAGCCTTGTTTATTGCCTAAACAGTTACCAGATTATTTTGCATGCTTAATACTGCAGGGTCATCCTAGGCTCAGACATGTTGGCTTTGCTACCTTACTCTGTTTTTGCTTGTTCTATATTAAAAATGAGGCTGCTATGCTCAAGGTTATATTGTAGGCTATAACGGTATAACTAAAATATGTTCCTCTGCAAAAACCCATTCTCTTTTTTCTGTAACGTAACCATTTGCCTCAATAAAAGAAAGATTGACAAAAAACAGACAGCATCGATGACACACATGCACTACACACACACAATGCATACAATACACAAACCGGCATTGCATTAATTACGCACGCTGCATAACATAATTGATGTTGGCATGCTTTTGGTGCGGGGGAGGGGGAGCATTTCATCCTTGGACCCAGGCAGCATAATGTCTTGGGCTGGTCCTGGTTCCTCACGCTATACATGAGGACGTCCAGCGTCACCCAAAACCACATAGGAAAGCATTGTACAATGCTTTCCAATGGGGGATGTCCTAATGCGAGCATGGAGGCGGTGCCTGAACCTACCCCAGGTGGGGGAGGGGGGAGGAGAGCTAGAGGGAGGGAGCACTATAAGGAGCTATAGTGCCAGGAAAACCACTTTGTTGTCCTGGCATTATATTTTCCCTTTAATGAACTGGGGGAAAACATACAATTATTGTAGGAAAAATAATGGCTTTCCATTTTAATAATTTAAATGTAAAATAGGAAGCAAAAGCGAGATAAAATGAGATTAACGTAAAATGGATACAATCAGTCTTACATTATTAAGAAATGCAAATCTAACTTTTCACAATATATATAACATCCGGTTTGGCTGATTGCTACTTATTTCTCAATATGGAAATTCATTTAAAAAAATTAAGAGAGAGAGCAAACAGGCTATATGCATCTCAATCCCTATAATGAGATGCATCATTCACCGTGTGCTTATTGATATTTACTGCAATATTTTTAGTGTTATTTTCTCATAATTATGATTAATCTGATATGAAACAATTTTATTTTCATTTTAACAATAGCAGTGGAATTGCACAGTGTATGTTTCTCATTTGATGCTGTTGGGATTAAAGAGACTATGTTATATATGAAATATTACAGTGAAATGTACACTAACAGTGAGCAGAGATGAGTTTAGAACCAAAACAGCTGAGCTGCATTAAACTCAATGGGAAATGTGTTTAGGTAGTTTAGCATAAATTTCAATAATTTTACAATTCTCTGTTCAGTAAATACGCTCCATAGTCTTAGATTAACCTCTCTATGACAATTGTTTTTTCTCGAGTCTCTGTTAATGACGTAAAATAAATTTTGGCTTTTTAATGTTCCAATCTAATTGAATTGCAATATATATGTATAGGGCAAAATACAATCTGTTTAAGAGCAATGTATGCACATGTAATATATTTTGACATATAACTAGAACCCAGGAAAATGGCAAGATATTATATGTACAATCCTGTCTATAACCACAAACCCATGTGCTATAACCCTCTGATATATGCAATACATCTCCCAATTAATTATTTAGCACTTTGCCTCTTCACTGCAACTCTTCCCTATATCATCACATGACCGACTTTGTCATATTGCTCCATCTATTCTGACCCATATGTTGTCACATGCCCCCCCATATAAGGTCATATTGCTCATTTATGTTGCCCTATATTTGTCAAATTGTCCTCCAATTGCCTCATATATTGTTACGTAGTCATTGTATGTTGTCATTTTTTCCATACAAATTGCCCCAACTCACTCTCACATAAAGACATACAAAGGGAGTTACACACAAAGGGATGTACAGGTAGAGACACCCAGCGAGAGACATCAATGTAAGGGGCTAGATAGAGGATGCCACAAGTGACCACCAGATGTTGCTCGAGTGTGCAGAGGCACATGTACTTAAAGGGAACTTAAAGGATCACTATAGGGTCAGGAACACAAACATGTATTCCTGACCCTATACTGTTAACACCACCATCTATCCCCCTAGGCCCCTCATGCCTCCATAAATATAGCAAAATCTTACTGCATTAAAGCCAGAATCTATAACTCTGCATGCAGTTTGCCTCAAAAAAAAAAAAAACAAGCAGTCTGCTGACATCATCAGAAGTGGTGGCCTGATCCAATTAAAATGCTTCCCCATAGGATTGGCTGAGACTGACAAAGAGGCAGATCAGGGGCAGAGCCAACATGATTCAAACACAGCCCTGGCCAATCAGCCAGAGGCGTAGCGTGGAGGGTGCAGGGGGGGCCGGCCGCACCGGGCGCAACATCTGGGGGGGGGCCAGGGGCGTATTAGCCGCGAGGCAAACAAGGCATTTGCCTTGGGCGGCATTTTCCAGGGGGCGGCAAAAAAAGCTGCCCCCAAATGCCGAAGGCAAATGTCTTGTTAGCCTTGCGGCTAACAGACATGCCGGCGGGCTGCTAGGCTGGGCGGGCGGCATTGGTGGGCGGCCGGTGAGGGAGCACTTCCTCTGAGCTGTCTGCTCAGCTCCCTCGCGCGCCGCAGAGTGAGGCTGGGAGCCGGAATATGACGTCATATTCCGGCTCCCAGCCTCACTCTGCGACGCGCGAGGGAGCTGAGCAGACAGCTCAGGGGAAGTGCTCCCTCGCCAGCCTGCCGCCCGCCAATGCCGCCCGCCTAGCAGCCACTGGACCACCAGGGAGGAAGAGAACCCTCTCCCCCCCCAGCATTTCCAAAGGTAAGGATGCTGGGGGGTTAGATTTAAAAAAAATTTAAGTTTAAAAATGTGAGTGTGTGTGTGTATGTCTGTTAGTGTGTGTGTGTATGTATGTCTGTTAGTGTGTGTGTGTCTGCTAGTGTGTATGTATGTCTGTTAGTGTGTGTGTGTGTATCTGTTAGTGTGTGTGTATCTGTTAGTGTGTATGTGTGTCTGCTAGTGTGTATGTATGTCTGTTAGTGTGTGTGTGTGTGTGTGTATGTATGTCTGTTAGTGTGCGTGTCTGTTAGTGTGTGTATGTATGTCTGTTAGTGTGTGTGTGTGTGTCTGTTAGTGTGTGTATGTGTCTGTTAGTGTGTGTATGTGTCTGTTAGTGTGTGTGTGTCTGTTAGTGTGTGTGTGTCTGTTAGTGTGTGTGTGTGTGTCTGTTAGTGTGTGTGTGTGTGTGTGTGTGTGTGTGTCTGTTAGTGTGTGTATGTGTCTGTTAGTGTGTGTGTGTGTGTATGTTAGTGTGTGTGTCTGTTAGTGTGTGTGTGTGTGTGTCTGTTAGTGTGTGAGTCTGTTAGTGTGTGAGTCTGTTAGTGTGTGAGTCTGTTAGTGTGTGAGTCTGTTAGTGTGTGTGTGTGTGTGTGTGAGTCTGTTAGTGTGTGTGTATCTGTTAGTGTGTGTGTGTATCTGTTAGTGTGTGTATGTATGTCTGTTAGTGTGTGTGTGTATTTGTTAGTGTGTGTGTGTCTGTTAGTGTGTGTGTGTATCTGTTAGTGTGTGTGTGTCTGTATGTCTGTTAGTGTGTGTATGTATGTCTGTTAGTGTGTGTGTATCTGTTAGTGTGTGTATGTGTCTGTTAGTGTGTGTGTGTCTGCTAGTGTGTATGTATGTCTGTTAGTGTGTGTGTATGTATGTCTGTTAGTGTGTGTGTCTGTTAGTGTGCGTGTGTCTGTTAGTGTGTGTATGTGTCTGTTAGTGTGTGTGTGTGTCTGTTAGTGTGTGTGTGTCTGTTAGTGTGTGTGTGTGTCTGTTAGTGTGTGTGTATTTTAGTGTGTGTGTCTGTTAGTGTGTGTGTGTGTGTGTGTCTGTTAGTGTGTGTGTCTTTTAGTGTGTGTGTCTGTTAGTGTGTGTGTCTGTTAGTGTGTCTTTTAGTGTGTGTGTGTGTGTGTGTGTGTGTCTGTTAGTGTGTGTGTGTGTGTGTGTGTGTGTCTGTTAGTGTGTGTGTGTGTTAGTGTGTGTGTGTGTTAGTGTGTGTGTGTGTGTGTTAGTTTGTGTGTGTCTGTTAGTGTGTGTGTGTTAGTGCATGTGTGTGTGTCTGTTAGTGTGTGTTAGTGCGTGTGTGTGTGTCTGTTAGTGTGTGTGTTTCTGTTAGCTAGTGTATGCGTATCTGTCAGCGAATGAAACAATACATGTGCTTGAGGGGTAAGGGTTTCTTTAACTAATCTAGTGGAAGAGACTCAAGTGCTAAAATCCACGGGTTAGGGTGCGCAAATTACTTGCCTTGCCCCGGGTGCTGACAACCCACGCTACGCCACTGCAATCAGCATCTCCTCATAGAGATGTATTGAATCAATGAATCTCTATGAGGAAAGTTCAATGTCTGCATGCAGAGGGAGGAGATACTGAAAGTTTGGATGCATTTTAGGCAGCCATGACCCAGGAAGGATCTATAACAGCTATCTGAGGAGTGGCCAGTGAAGTTATCACTAGGCTGGAATGTAAACACTGCATTTTCTCTGAAAAGCCAGTGTTTACAGCAAAAAGCCTGAAGGTAATGATTCTACTCACCAGAACAAATTAAATGAGCTGTAGTTGTTCTGGTGACGATACACCCAGTTCCAAATTATTATGCAAATTCTATTTAAGTGTCACAAAGATTAAATATTTTGTTTTTCAGGTTAACTCATGGATGGTATTGTGTCTCAGGGCTCTTTTGATCACTGAAAACAATCTCAGACACCTGTGATAATTAGATTGCCATGAGCCCAATTTAAGGAAAAACTACTAAGGGAGGGTGTTCCACATTATTAAGCAGATCACCATTTTCATGCAATATGGGGAAGAAAAAGGATCTCTCTGCTGCTGATAAGAGTGAAATAGTTCAATGCCTTGGACAAGGTATGAAAACATTAGATATTTCAATAAACTTAAGCGTGATCATCGCACTATTAAAAGATTTGTGGCTGATTCAGAGCACAAACGGGTTTGTGCAGATAAAGGCACATTGAGGAAGATTTCTGCCAGATCCATGCATCAAATCAAGAGAGCAGCTGCTAAAATACCATTACATAGCAGCAAACCGATATTTGAAGCTGATGGTGCCTCTGGAGTCTCACGGAGATCAAGGTGTAGAGTCCTCCAGAGTCTTGCAACTGTGCATAAACCTTCTATTCGGCCACCACTAACCAATGCTCACAAGCAGAAACGGCTGCATTGGGCAGAAAAATACATGAAGACTAATTTTCAAACAGTCCTGTTCACTGATGAGTGCTGTGCAACCCTGGATGGTCCAGATGTATGGAGTAGTGGATGGTTGGTGGACGGCCATCCTGTTCCAACAAGGCTGCGATGTCAGCAAGGCGGTGGTGGAGTCATGTTTTGGGCCGGAATCATGGGAAGAGAGCTGGTCGGCCTCTTTAGGGTCCCCAAAGGTGTAAAGATGACCTCTGCAAAGTATGTGGAGTTTCTGACTGACCATTTTCTTCCCTGGTACAAAAGGAAGAACGATGCTTTCCATAATAAAATCATCTTCATGCATGACAATGCACCATCTCATGCTGCAAAGAATACCTCTGCGTCAATGGCTGCTATGGGGATAAAATGAGAGAAAGTCATGGTGTGGCCTCCATCCTCCCCTGACCTCAATCCTATTTATAACTTCTAGAGCATCCTCAATCAAAAGATCTATGAGGGTGGGAGGCAGTTTACATCCAAACAGCAGCTCTGGGAGGCTATTCTGACATCTTGCAAACAAATTCAAGCAGAAACTGTCCAAAAACCCACACGTTCAATGGATACAAGACTTGTGAAGCTGCTATCAAATAAGGGGTCCTATGTTAAAATGTAACGTGACCTGTTAAAAGGTTTAAAAAGTTAAAATGTTGTTAAAAGTTTGATTGAAATAGCTTTTGATTTCAGTAAATATGCTGCAAACACAACAAATGACAATTTTCAGTTCTTTACAACCTATAAAGTGTTTTGAAACTTACTGTGCATAATAATTTGTAACAGTGCATTGTACGTTTTTTATGTTTAAAAAAATACTGTTATCATTAGGTTTGTTCAATAAAATTTGAATTGTACTCTTAATAGTTGATAACATGAGAATTATGCTGACTGTTATTTACATCAATTATTTAGGTAAATGAGAAAAAATATATTTTGCATATTAATTTGGAACAGTGTCCCTTTAAAGTCACCCAGGCCACTTCATTTAATCCTGCAATGCAAACTAAAATAACTTTATTTGTGTATAGCTGCTAAACCATATTATTATAGTAAGGAATTTTAAGCTACTACGTTTGCGCTCTCCTGTTCCATTTTTTTTTTTTATTCTTTATTTTTATTGTGCAGGTGAGTACATTACATAGTCTAACGCCACAACAGCGTACATAGAAGTAGACAGGTTAGACTGTGGCATGAGTAATTGCACATTATTATTTTTTAACACGCTTAATATAACTGATGCGTTCAATTAAGTATTCTAGTCTAAATGAGAAACCGAAATGAAGTACAGGCTAGTGTCTTGTGTTAAACAGGCTGAGTATATGTTAGCATTAGTGCATTACAAGATAGTGTCTTGTGGTAAACAGGCTGGGTACATGTTAGCAATAGTGTATGACATGCTTGCGTCTTGTGTGTAACAGGCTGGGTACACGTTAGCTGTAGGGTATTATAAGATTGTGTCTTGTATTGAACAGACTGGGTACATGCTAGCAGTAGAGTATTGCAGGTATCATGGAGACCAGCCTATAAGAGTATAGGTGTGCGCTTAAGGCACTGACAGCACGTTTTTAAACTAAAAATAAACCAACACTTTTAGATTTAAACAGGCCTGGGTTGCTCAGTTAGTGAAGACCAGCTAGACACAAAATGTGTGAGCGGTTGAGGCAAACACATGTATGAAGCAACGGCAGTGATTTTGTAAGAGATGCAGTACTGACAGATTAAGTAATGGTACTATAAGTTCAGTTAGCATGCAGTGAGCAGTTCGTATAGTAAGAGGCATGGTGAGGAAGTCTAGTCATAGCGGCATGTGCCTGTCAGGTCTCCGGTCTCATGCCTGAGCTCGTCCGATCCCCTCTGGGCGCCAAACATAGTATGGGAATGAACAGGGTTAACTTTGTATAGGACCTGCTGGGCTAGTGATAGACATATTATTCTGTACCTACATAGGCTGCAGGGCTCAGGAGAACAAGAAACAGCTCTAATTCATGCTTATGATTAAAGTAGCATTGCTTCCTAATCTAACACCATATATGAGCTTAACTGGCAATCTGTTAGGTTGTGCTTTCGCCTTAGGTAATTGTAAAGGTTTACATCAGGTTTTACTAGTCAATGAGGAGCAGGAGTCCATCACATGAATGAATATTGTCTGCAATGTCCTCTGTGCAGGCATCATCGCCGCGGTATGCCATCAGGCATTTCAGGTCTTCGCATTTCGTCACCCAATACCCAGTCTGTGGGGAGGTCACTGGCTGTGCAACCGCTCGGTCTCTCGCTTTGTGGCTTTGGTCGCAGGGAGCTGGGTCGTGCTGTGCCGAGCGCAAGGAAGCTGGCTTGGGGAGGCCGTTGTTGGTGCCACTTGTAGGAAGGGCTCAATTTTGTGTGGTCGCCAGCGGGTACCTGCGTCTCGGAGACATTGTGCTTGAGAGGGAGTGCCAGCGCCCGAGGAGTATGTCGCCTTTTCCCGCCATCTCGTTTTTCGGTACGTGATGTGTTGGTTGTTGGTTGTTGGGATCACTGA